>NW_026694956.1:0-163211 GCF_021218885.2 Marmota monax
GATTTCTTTCTCTGCTAATTCATCATTGTTGTGCAGAAAAATTACTGAGTTTTGTACCACGAGCATGATGATTTCATTCCAGAATTGTAATGGCAGTTCAATATATGGAAATAAAGAAATGCACTGTATCACATAAACAGAATGAAGGATAAATATTATATGACCATCAAAATAGATGCAAATAACTTATTTTACAAAATTCAACATTACTTTATAAGAACTTTGCACAAATTAGGTATAGAAGGATTATACCTCAACATAATAAATGTAATATTTTAATGAACTCAAAGGCAACATTACCCTGGGGAAAATTTGAAAGCATTTTCTCTAAGATTAGAAGCAAGATTGTTCACTCTTACAGCCCTTTTTCAATATAGAACTAGAAGTTTTAAGCAGAACCATTAGAAAAGGGACCATTAGGAAGGAAGGAAGGAAGGAAGGAAGGAAGGAAGGAAGGAAGGAAGGAAGGAAGGAAAGAAAGAAAAAGAAGAAAGAGAGAGATGAAAGAAGGAGGGAGAAGGAGGGAAAATAAGAGAGAAAATACAAATAGCATAAGAGGAAGCAAAATTTTTGCAAGAAATATGATCTTATAAAACTTCAGTTAGCATTATCTTCTCTAACTTCATCCATTTATGTACAAATGCCATGATTTTATTCTCTTTTAATGCTGAGTATTATTCCATTATGTTTATATGTTACATATTTTTTATCCACTCATTTATTGAAGGGCATCTAGGTTGGTTCCACAGTTTAGCTATTGTGAATTATGTTGTTATAAACATTGTTGTGGCTCTGTTCCTGTAGTATGCTGTTTTTAAGTCCTTTGAGCATAGACCAAGGAGAGGGATAGCTTGGTCAAATGGTGGTTCCATTCCCAATTTTCCAAGAAACCTCCATACTGCTTTTCTTATTGGCTGCACCAATTTGCGGTCCCACCAGTAGTGTATGAGTATACTTTTTTTCCCCACACCCTCACCAAAACTTAGTATTGTTTGTCTTCATAATAGCTGCCATTCTGACTGGAGTGAGATGAAATCCTAGAGTGGTTTTGATTTGCATTTCTGTAATTACTGGTGATGAAGAACATTTTTTCATGTACTTGTTGATTGATTTTATGTCATCTTCTGAGAAGTGTCTGTTCATGTCCTTGGACCAATGCTAAGGGAAGTTAGCCAATTCAAAAAATGAAATGCCGAATGTTTTCTTTGATATAAGGAGGCTGATTCGTAGTGGGGGAGAGGGAGCATGGGAGAAACAGACAAACTCTAGATAGGGCAGAGGGGTTGGAGGGGAAGGGTGGGTATATAGAATTATAAATGATGGTGGAATGTGATGATTATTATTATCTGAAGTGCATGTATAAAGACACAAATTGGTGTGAATATACTTTGTATATTGTGCTCTATATGTATAATAAAAATTATAATGCATTCTGCTGTCATATATAAATAAAATTTTTTAAAATAATAGAACAAATAAATTACCAACTCTACAAAGAGATTATCATAAAATATAAATATAAAATGATTTTATTGTAGTATTGGCCCTAGGATAGGCATGTAGAGCAGAGTAATGATATCCAGGATCTAGAAACAGATTCACAGACTCATATATATTGTATGACTTGACTGATGAAAATTTGGAGAATACATTGGGAAAATATAGTCTTTTAAATATATTGCAGTAATTCAATTTTATATACATATATAAATTATGATCTTGATCTAACTCATAGCATATTCAAAAAATTTATTTAGATATTTTTGTAAGAGATAAAATAGTGATGCATTTAGAATAAAACATAGTTTAACAAGCAAGTAGTTAATTAAAAAATACAGGGACACTTAATAGTTACTAAAAAGGGAAATTTTATAATTTAGATTACATTAGAATAAAGAACTTTTGATTTTCAAAATAAAACTTTAAGATACTGAAAATATAAACCACAGAGTTGAAGCAAATATTTGGAGCACTTATTTTTACATGGTGTTCCAATGTACAATATGTAGAAAACTTTAATAATAAATCAGACAACCTAACAGAAAATTGTCTTCAAAGATACATTATCCAAAATATGTGTGTGTGTGTGTTTTCAATTTTCTTAGTTATCAGGAAACTGATAATTAAGGTATACATCCATTGGATAAGGTGAATAAGAAAAATTAATTGAAATGTAGATGTTGTGTTAAAAGACCTTTTGGTTGCTGCTTTTGTGCATGCAAATTAGTATTACACTGTTTAGAACAATTTTTAACATTATTAACTAAAACTCACCATGTTCATGTTTTAAGACTCAGCGATGACTCTACTAGATACATTTCTGGTAAAGATGTGTAAACATTTACAGATTTTGGATAAATTTCTAGTTGAAAAGTGTGTCTACAATTATCCAACAACATAGTTAAGAATGCTCCCAACAACACAATTCTTAATAGCATAAATTGCAAAAATACAAATCTCCATCAGTAGTAGAAAGGATAGGTGAATTAATTATATACACATACCACTTTAAATACAACTGAAGATGAACAAGCTATAACTACAACAAGCAATACAAATGAATCAAAAAGAATAAACACAAAAATTCAAAATTATTATCCTATGTATAAAAACTTCAAATGAAGACAAAATTGTTTTAAATACAACGTACATAAGTACATAGATCCTGAAGATTAGATTCATCTCATTAAATCTAAAAGGTAATGGACTAAAACATAAAATTAACACAAAATTATTATTTCATTTATATTAACTTCAAACAGAGCAAAACTAATCTTTCACAGTAGAATTTAGTGTAGTGTATTACTTTGTGGGGTGAGAAAAGAAATGGGAAAGGGTTTGCTTCACAAATGTTTGTCAGGTCTCATTTTATCTATGAAATGATCAAATCAGCATGATGATTTTGTAAAAATTCACCAAGCTGTATGCATATGTTTTGTTCATATTTTTTTCATGCTTGCTATATTTCAGTAAGAATGATTTCCTAAACATGTAGTATAGCTTTTTTTAGGATCACAAATGTTCTAAGAGATCAAAAACCAACAAACAAGTGGAATTTCTGAATCTAGAGCCTAAATAGGAATATATTATAAGCTGGTATTTTGAAATGGTAATTGTAAAAAGACATGAGATGAATCTTTATCGCTAATAATTATGTCTTAATTACTCAGTTCCTTACAAATAATTTTAGAAATAAAATAATAAAGACTTCATTGTTAACTAAATACAAAATGTTAAAGTCATAGAAATGCTTGAACTTCATTTGCTCTTACATTTCCATTAATTTTTCCTTAACAGTCAAAATTCATGACATTTTAGTTATATGTCCATAAGTAAATTGTATATAAGTCTTCTTAAAAGAACAAAACATGGAGTAAGTGACTCATAGAAGTGTATATTTTATTATAGAATAAACTGAAAGTAATTGTCTCATTATTCTTAGCTTCTGGGATACATAAAACCTTTGA
The DNA here is from genome assembly GCF_021218885.2 of Marmota monax. Classification (NCBI taxonomy): domain Eukaryota; kingdom Metazoa; phylum Chordata; class Mammalia; order Rodentia; family Sciuridae; genus Marmota; species Marmota monax. The sequence continues at coordinate 3,468 of NW_026694956.1, forward strand.
AAGAAACTGCATTTTAAATTTTATTTTATTTAAAATTCTACTTCAACAATTGGTTTGAAAGTATTGTCACAATATAGCAAAATATGAAAAAAAAATTAATGTAGGCATTATTATAATTAATCATGCTATTTTCTTATTATTACAAGTTGTAATCTATCAGTTCACATGGAGCTTTTTTATTAATATCTCTAAACTTGTAACAAAAATTTGAAATTTTATCTTTTACTGTGGTACTGATTTTGGTGTCTTGTAATGTAGCTAATTTGCTTATTCTTCTAACCTAAAATCTGACATCTGATCTCCTAAGGGGGTGAGAAAAGTTTCTTTTTCAGAATTTGAAATCATCTCTTCTTTGATCTTATGAAGAAAGACTAACAATAGGCTTTAAAGTTATTACTTTGATCTAGTAATTATCTATGTATAGTTTTGAAACAATGAGTCTGATTTTGGAGATTCTAATTTATGATTTATGCCTCACTTCATTTACCTATGAGCGTAAATCATCTATATAATCCTGAAAATAAGATTCTTTCCTTTAAATCAAATGAACATTCAAAAAGCCATACGTGAATGCAACTCTATGTTATTCTAATTCTATTATCTGTGTCATTTTATTCCTTCTCTTGATTGCATTCCACACAGCAGAAAGTGATTCTATCAGTCTGTAAAGGGGAGTCATAAAAATTGTTTACAAGTACAGAAGTAAGCCATATCAGAGATTGAAGCTTTAGCCATGGTGCTTGTTGTCTGTGGAGACTTCTCATTCAGAATGTTTCAGCCTCATTGTCTATGTGGCTATATTTCCTAGAGTTCTATTGAATCACATGCATGATTCCAAAGAAGGAAAGCACAAAAATAAACAGAGGTCACACAGTGACATGTTTATCTGACTTGGCAAAATAAATTATAGAAATGAGAGGTGGGGGAAGAGCAATTACTAGGCATCCATATATACTTAATAAAATAAAAACAAACAAAAATCGATTTGAAATTAATATATTAAAATTAGGTATCTTTAGAGATGTTTGGCTCAGAGAACATTCAACTAGAAAATGAAGAGTATATTCTACCAGTGAATGAAGAGATTCAGTGCATACATTGTTTACCCTTTTGCAGACTAAATTTTCCTTCTCCAAAATCATATTCTGAAATGTTAATCCTGGCATGATGGTGTTAAGATGTGCAATATTTTGGAGATAATTAGATCATGAGGGTGGAACTCATTAATAGGACTTGTGCCCTTATAAATGTGACTCCAGAGAGCCATTTGACCATTTCTCTCTGCTGTTTTAAGTATATAGTGTAATATGTTACTCATTAACCTGGAAGAAGTTCCTCAACAGAAACTCACCATGCTGGTTGCCTTATCTTGGACTGCCAGCCTCCAGAACAGGGGGAAACAAGTTTCTGTTGCTTATAAACTACCCAGCATAGGGTGCTTTGGTATAGCATACCAAACTGACTAAGACACCTACTCCTGAACCCACAATCACCAGCTATTTATGTAGTTACTACTTCTATTTATGTAGTTACAGCAAGAAGGTAAATGGCATTGGGAGGGCTGATGATACAAGTTATATACTAGTGGATAAATTCCTCCATGGAAAAAACAGTGAGGGAAAGAGGGAAATAGAGGAGTATTGAGGATAATATTTAATTCATGTAATATACTGATTCAAATTTTGATGAAAACACAAAATCCAATGATAAAAATATTGATAGAAGTGTTACAATAACTTGGAAAGCAGACTAATTTCCTAATTTACCTGTAACTTTGGGAGAAGAGGTCAAAAAAGAAAATGTTGATAGTTTTTAGATGAATTTGTTAATAAATAGATGAATTTAGAAAGTGAACAGGTAATTTGAAATCACTGATGACAGACAATAGAGTTTATAAATCCAGTGAGTTACAGTGAAAAGGTATTCTTCCTTCTTAATCATGAACAGTATAAATTGACAGATGCTCATAGAAATATTTTTATTCAGAGTATTTCCATGACCATACACAATTGTACACACCTGGAGCACACCAATAACTTTAAAGCTAAACCAGGAGGATCACAAGCAATTTGAGGCCGGCCTCAGCAACTTAGTGAGACCCTGTCTCACAATAAATAATTAAAAAGGGATGGGACATAGCTTAGTGGTAGAATGCTACTAAGTTCAATCCCTAGTACCACATAAAGGAAAAAATATATATAATGTATCCATTGTTAAAACCTCTAATTATGATTTCTCAGATTACCCAAACACTTGAAGTGGATTAAAAATATATACATTTTAACGAGGCTAAATGCTGAAAGAAGACAAAATAAGCTTGTAACCTTTTTTGAATATTGATTTGTTTGTAAATTAAAAATAAAGATAAAAAAGAGATCGTTGTACAAAACAAGAAAATAAATGAATTATTAGATGTAAAAAGTTGTATCTAATTTTATAGAAAATAAATACAGCAAAAGGAAGACCACTGGCTTTTTTTTTAAATTAGGAAGTAAGAGAAAAACTTTAATGATTCTTAGCTTCCAGAATACATAAAACCTTTGAAAGAAACTGTGTGTATCAGTATGTAACATTTGATTTCTTAAACATATCTAATTGCACAGTGTTTAGACCCTACAAAGTTTATGAATTATCATGAACCTGTGCCATAAAGGGCACATGGGGTGTGCTCTGAGGACCAGAGTGAATTAGCACAGCCTGTGGGAAGAGGCTTCTTAGTGAGGAGGGAGTGAGGTCACCCTTGGCTCCTACAAAAGGGCATTGACTTGTTGAATAATTTGGGGCTGGTAGGGAACTGAAGTTTGCTACGCAGAAATAAGCAAGTTACTATACCTGAAGGAGATTTCGGTATGGGTTTTATTCACAGTAGTAAAACAGTACATAATATTAAATATCAATTTTAGGCCTTATACCACACTAACCAAGGAACACTCTGTGCTTATGAAAATTATATCCACAGATCAAGGACTGATATGATGAGAATCATCCTGTGCCAGTTACTCCAGTATATGGGATGTGTAGATAACTCATTTTTAGTCCTGAATCTCCCGATAAACAGAAGCCACATCCAGAAACCATATAAAAATACTTCATATTGTGACATAATAAGGAGGTAACAAGGCATCATCAAAAAGTATTGGCTTTTCCATTATATCATTTGATGAATTTCTTAGTTTATTCTCCATGCAGACCTTGAGCACATTTTGTAAGCAACAAATAAGTGAATAAGTGTTTAATAACCTCTAATGGCTACAAGGAATCTTTACAACCACTCATTTTATCTTTGTATTAAAGCTAGCTCTAGCTTATGATTTATTTCAGCCAATCAAATATGAGAAAAAGGTCTTATTTGTCACATTGTTTATCAATGCTATGGCAATAATAAACATCATATATCTTGAAGTTTCAGTTGGACCCCTGACCATGCCACCAGCCCACTTCTGATTTCAGCAAAGTTGTGTAAACATTTCCAGGTATGCTGGCACATGTAGTTATAGCACAGTGCTTTTCTTGTGGATGAGTAGTATATTAAAAAAAAATGATTCCCAACTTAAAATGGTTTGACAGTGATTTTTTTTTTACTTTGTTATTGTGTAAAAGCAGTACATATGAAATAGAAGCCATAATGCAAATTTTTAATTTTGATCTTTCTTAGGCCAGCATTAGTTATGTCCTATAATACTCTCACATGACACTTAGTACTGGTAATGACCACAGATCCTAGTTAATCATGACTAGGGGAAGCAATTGGTGCCCTACTGTTTTGCTAAGTTGTGATGCTTTAGTAAACAATGCGCACTAAGTGAATATTTTCAAACTACAGTATATTTTCAATTTGCAATGGATTTTTCATGATATAAACCTATCATAAGTTGAGGAACATTTGTATATTGTATATTTAAAAAATATTTTTTGTCTTAAGGAAGTGAAGCTTTAAGATATTTTAAATAGTACAGCTTTATTGATACATAAATAACACAATAAACTGTACCAAAAGTTTATGAAATTTTATTATATGTATACTCTCATGAAGCTATCACCACAATTAAGACAAATAAAATTATCCTCACTCCAATATTTTCCTTTGTGTGTGTTTATGTGCGCACACGTGTGTGCGCATGCACCAGATAGAGAGGGAGAGAAAGAGAGATTAAACACCAGACCCTGAATTTTATCTTCTGGGATCTAGCCATATGTGATGATTAACTATCAGACACTGAGAATTTTATATTCTTGTGTGGTGAATGACTTTTTGTTCCTACGGATATTCTTGATCTTTGTTCTGAGATGTCATTGCATCTGGAAAATGATTTATTTCTTTCCAATCTGGTTTTAATAATTTGCTAGGCAGAAGAAGGAGAACATTTAGTCCAGGGTTAATTTTTCCTATTACTGACATAAGCCTTCTGAGTGCTTTACCTGATGCCTCATGAATTGTTAGACTTCCCATTTCAGTGATGACAGGCAATATTTCTGACAGTTTGGGAGCTTCAGAGGATTTGTAATCCTCTCAGTAGTTATTTCCATGTCCTTGGGTAGAGTGCCCCTCCCCATGCATGTACTACTCAATATTCAACAGAATACTAGAATTCTCTGAATACATCTGGAGTTCTTCATCTATGCAGCATTCTTCTATCTGATATTTTTCCTGCTAATCCTGACAAATTTATCCTGTCCAGATTTATCTTCTTCTTCTTAACTAAGGAAGATTTTTCTGGCTCTACTTGTTTTTGTTTCCTGCATACTGAGTCAAAAGCCTGGGATGATCTTCAAGTAGTAAACTGGGGAATTAATAGTATTCATTTTTCCTGTTTCTCAGAAATTACTGTCCTTTATTGCCTGATATCAATGTCTCAAGGGCCCTTGTTTCATATATTCATCAGGATGTTTTAGTTGTTTTAGACAAGACAGTAAATGTTAAATCTTACCCCTGCTATTGAATCTTGGGTAGAGGTAAAAGTCATAGTTGTTTTTGATTATAATATAAACTAGGCTTTCTTAAATTCTACCAAAAATGGTACAGTATCAATATGCTCACAGATTATGTGTAGGACATATAAAAAATTTATATATAATTTCTGAGGAAATTCTGAACATGTGTGTGTGTTTTATGACAAGAGAACAGCAATGATAAATCAGTATTCTATGAAAGATCAAATGTATGTTTACACAATTCATGGATGGAGTAGTGAGCATAAACCCCTGTAGCTGGTTTTCAGTTTAATTCAATGTCCCTATAGCTAGGGACAAGAAACCAGAACACTACTTCTGACACAGAGTTTACTTTCTGCCTCTCTAACTGTGTTTCCAAGTCCATCATTTCCTTAGATCATGGAGCTGATAATCAGACATTAAGATGTGGAGTCCAGTTTCTGTCAGTACACATTTATGTCAGAAGCATTTTATCTATCCATAATATATCACTTCAGAAATACGGATTTGATTGTTATAAATAGAATACCTAATTTACATTCATGTCTCTAAGTGTATTTGAGAAATGCAATGTTTGGCTTTACAACTTTAAAAATACAAGGTAAAAGAAAGGTTGTAAGTGTCAATTCACATATCCATCATGCCACTTCACTTTGACTACTCAAATTCTATTCATAGCTTTCTGTACATAATAAATGTCTGCCTGTGCTATAAGGTGAAGCTAAACAGAATGCTACTACACCATCAGTCATGGTACTCATCTAAAGTTATATCCATTTTCTACTTATTTGGTCAAAATCTACCTCAATTTTGTATAATACAAACCATTAATAGTAAACTATCAGAAATGTATCATAGATAAAGTAAAAAGGAAAAGAGCAAAGTCTATATTCATAATATGGCAAAGAAGAAAGTATTCATAAGCACTACATTAGGGAAAATCAAAGGGGAATACAACTGTAAAAATACAGATGCATTTGAAAAAAAGGTGAATATATTCAGTACCTTAAGTCATTTCAATTCACAAATAGATAGCTGATATTTTTTATATTCTTGCTGCATGTATTGGTTGCCTTTCCCTTCAGACAGCATTTCCACACCTGAAGTGTCATTCCTTCAGGTCATTAGTGTTTCTGCTTTTTCTATTACTGCAGGTTATGATTTAATTGAGGAATTCACCTGAGGATCCCATGTGTTACAGACTCACTCTTTTTACATAAATGGGGATAGCCAATTTTATGTGTCAACTTGACTGAGCAAAAGGATGAACAGAGACCTGGAAAATCATTATTTCTGAGTATGTCTGTGGGAGTTTTGTAGGAAGAGACTTACATTTGAATTAGTAGCTTCAGTAAAGAAGGTCAGCCTTTTCCTATGTGAATGGGAATCATTGATCCATTGAGGGCCTACATGGGACAAAAAGGCAGAGGAAAAGTGAACTTGCTTTTTCTGCTTGAGCGGAGCTGGAACATCTACCTTGACCTATCCTTTGACATTGACATTTCTAGTTCTGAGGCCTTTGAACTAGGTAGATGTGGAATACTGCCCCAATTTTCTGTTTCTCCATCTTGCAGACATCAGGTCGTTGGCATTCTTGGATTCTGTAACAGTATGAGCTTATAATAAGCTTCAATTTACATATCACATTGCTTCTGTTTCTATGGGGAACCCTTATTAGTACAAAAATTCTTGATAAGCATGATTAAGTATCTCATACAGTACAGTGAACATCATGTTCTATGGGTAGTTTGAAGGAATAGGAATCCATTGCTATCATTATGGTGACTGTATGGAATAAACATTTTGTTCTCTGACTAAATTATACCTGTACATAAAAAAGCACAATTTTAAATTATAGAAAACAAAACCATGCTATTAAATAATTAGAAAATACCACTTAACATTCTTGAACACCAGAACAATATATGTGGCCATGGGAGAAATGATCCCTTGTATTACTATAGTAAAACATATTCTAGCCCAATAAAATCACTTATTTAATGCATGTAAATAGATGTTTGCATATACCGTATACTGTAGGGCAATACTTAGAACGTGTAGTAATGACATTGCTAAATCTGCAAAAGATCTCTTCAACTTTACATGAAAATAATTCACTCCAAATGACAAAACTATGGTAAAGCAAACTCCCTGACATGATTCATTCCATGATTAATGCTAATGTTACTATTATAAAATGAATCATTTATTTGAAATAATGTGTGTGATATCATCAAAGCAAATAACACATTCAGTAAATCCATAATTGGTAATGCTAGAGAATTACTGTGCCAGAGAAAATACACCCATATCTAGTATATCTTTTATTCAAATATTAAGAAAGTGTTGCCTACTTAGAAAAGAAGGGGCATCAAACAGATTTCCGTGGGTGCTTTTCTAGTCCTCTGGGGAAGTAGTACTATCCTAGGTAACACAGAAATCTCTGCAGTTGTGGGTCTGTATTGCATCAATGATGAGATTAGATCAGACTCATTGAAGTATAGTCCATTCTTTGTTTAAAATAGGATTTCCACCAACCCAGCCACCTTGTGAGCTATTGATCAGGTTTTGTGATAATTAGTGATAGAAGCTGACCAGGACAGGTGAGCTAGTCTGCTATTTCTCAGATTGTTGTGTGTGTCCTCTGTGGTACACACTATAATATATGTATTCATATAGGAGAAAATATGCTCTCAGTCAATGTTCTGAAATTTCCACATATATCATTCTTCATATATGTGTATATATATTATATATATATCTTCTATATTTATTTATATTTTTCTATACATATAATTCTTCATATGGAACCAAACAACATTTGATTGCCTTTACCTTTTCTCCATATGGTTAACCATTGCCCATTCCATGGCAGATTTAGATATCTAGTAATTATTTCTTTAAGAAAAAAATACCTCCTGATATGCTCTTGAAAATCCTATGCTCTTGAGGGATTCATCATGTCTACTAGTTTTGAGTTCCATCTTTGAATGTGGTAAAATGGAATAACATTCCACTTCTAAACTAGAACCAATAAGCAAAAAGAAAAATATAAATCGTGCTTGAATTTAATTTCCTGAATTGATTTCTAAATATAATCTAAGAGTGCACACTTAGGTTTCCAAAGTCAAAATCTAAATGGCCAATAAATGTATTAGTGTCTTTAGAACATATAATAAATACTTCTTCCTTGATACTATTTTCATTTGTTGAAGGAATTTGGTTGCATAGTCCTGGGAAAATTGGAATATATTTCACAGAAAGGATGCTCCTTAGCATAGCTTGTTCTAAAAACTAGGAGTCTGTGAAACTAGAAGTCTGTGATGTGCTTTTCTGATTGACAATTTCCATGGGCTCCAGCTAGCATTCTGCTCCAAGAAACATCAAGTCTTCTTCTGGTCTGCTGGAACAACAGCGTGAACAAGAGTTGAGATGACAACTAAGCCTTCTATTTGTATGTGTCACTTAATTAATAAATCAAAGCTAAATTCATCTAAATATTCCATTGCCTTCCAAATCTAAATAAATCCATAAACATCATGCATTTTTTATTGGCTAAGAAAAACAGCTTTTGTAATAGATAACCCCAAAATCTTACTAAGAAGAAATAAAGTTCAGAATTAGAACTAAACAAAACTCCAAAAACTATTAAAATTATTAGTTAGATGACTGAATGCACAATTGTATCCAAAACAGCTAAATATAAATTTTCAGAATTAGCAAGAGATATGTACACACTGAACAATTGAATATGCATTATTTCAAAATAGAAACAAATAGATATTCTATTTTAACTGATTTAAAATTTTTTCTGGGAATACAATTGTTTACACATAGTCAAAATGTAATTTAAAAAATAAAGAATGTGGGAAAGAACATATATATTGTTATATATTTTAACTTAGATTAAAGAAGTGCGGTATCATGGCAGGAGTTTATAACACAACAAATTGAGCAGAAGAATCCATAACAGGAGGGGGGAGGCATGGGAAAAATGGAGGAACTCTGACTGGGCAAAGGAGAGAGAGGGTAGGAGGGTGCATGGGGTCAAGAAAGATACTGGAATGAGATGGACATCATTACCCTAGGTATATGTATGACTGCACATATTGTGTGACGCTACATCATGTACAATCATAGAAATGTTAAGTTGTGCTGCAATTGTGTACAATGAATCAAAATGCATTCTGCTGTAATATATACCCAATTAAAATTATTAATTAAAAAATAAATTGTAATTGGACTTCAAAGTCATACAGTTTGAAGAAAGTTATATTAGGTGGATTGAGGACTTAAATATGAAGGTCAAATATATAAAAGCTTTGAAAAGATCATAGAGAAGATTATCTTCATGACCTTAAGGAAAGGAATGATTTCCCAGACAAAAACCTAAAATTCAAGGAATACAATTGTGTATTTTATGTACATTGAAACTAGAGACTCTTAGTTGTGCAAAGATAAACTGAATACTGATGCGTATGTAGAACATAAAAAAGAACTCACAAATCAATGAGTTTTTTTTTTAAAGACAAGTGAATAAACAGGAACTTTTTATGGTCCTTTCCATCTACTTTAGTAACCAGGCTAACAGTAAAGTCTGCTTTTACAGAATGCAGATTTAAGTAAATTCTCATATACAGCTAAATGTACAAATCAGATAGAAATTGTGGAGAACAAGTTGGCAGTTTGTACTAAAATTGACCACATGCATATATTACAATCCGGCAATTCTAATCCTATTTATAGACCCTAGGTAAAAAGCTGTCCATATGCAGTCCAAGGAATAGTCATAGCATCATTATTTAGAATTGCCTGGAATTGGACACAACCAAATGTTCATCAACACTAGAATAAATGAATAAATTGTAATATAACTCCAGCAGTATATATACAGCAATAAAAATTGATGAACCATAGCCATAGACCACTGGGAAGGATCATGCACAATGAGGGAACAGAAAAGAAATGGAGAAAACAATAAGAAAGAAAGGTAAGTAATATTGATAGATTAACACAAACCTTCCTTAGAACTCTGAAGAGAATTTTTTTTCTTTCATTCTTGTTAATTGTCAGCGTTTTGAAAATAACAAAATGTGAAAACTGTATCATTATATTTGGAGCCAGATAGGTCTTCAAAAGACTGAAATCTAATGAGCAGGTTTATTTCTGCTATATTTAATCTTCACAGCAATGACGCTACCAAAATTTTGTCAGGAAAAGTGTGTAAAATATTTTATTAAGTTTATAAGGAAAAGTAGAAGAAGCTAAGGCTGGATCGTAGCATCACAATGAGAAGATGCTTGCTTTTAATGTTTCTGCTAAGGAGAATATGATTAAAAAAGGAAAGGCTTGTACCCTTTCATTTCAGTTTTTCCTCTCGAATCTGAGAAAAAAATGAGTACTGACAGGCATTTACAAAAAATGTAAAAAATAAAAAACCCTACTAATTAAATAAGACTTCAAGATGTTACTAAAATGCTAAAAGGCTAATATAACACCTTTCCTCAACCCATTTTTAAGCGAATAAATCTATACAAAGCTCCTGTTAAAGATGCAGACGTAGATGTGATTTTTAACTCATTAGCCTACTTTACATGGCTATGGTGAGGAAAATCAGGGTTAGTGGCTGAAAGAAGAGCATTTAGCTCACAGGCTAGCCTGCAATTTATGGCCAGGGCTATTGGGAGAAGATAACTCTTCCTTTGGGAATATCTGTAGCAGCCAGCACTTAATGCACCATGAGGAAATAATGGGGTGAACAGAAGTCATTACTCTAATGCGGCCTGCAGTGTCTGAGTTTTTAGGTTCTTGGCAGAGCCTTTTTCTGTAATCCACATCATGTTTTTTATCCTTTCTGGTGGGAAATATACCATGATGTTTTGGGTTTCAGTTTCTGCTTCACGGAGACCATAGATTCTGGAATTGGACACAACCAAATGTTATTCTAAAGAGGAAGAGTCTATCCTTTCTGGGCTCCCAATCTTTCATCAGTTCTGTCCTCTTCCCTCAGTCTGTAATAAACTGTTTGTCATTAGTTCATGATTTATTTCTCTAGCTTGTAGCATTGTCTGATAAGAATGTTAATCATTAATTGATCTTACACTTTTATATTTGGAGACTGAAACTCAGCAAGCATAGTAAGATACTTAATCAGTTATAGAAGGAATAAAAATTTTTAAGAACATAGGGATATATTTTGAACAAATAGGAATTTTCTGGGCAAAGTGAAACTTTGGCTGAATAATAAATTCAGATAAGAGATATGTAGAAATTTTGAGGATAGAAAAGTTAGGTCATAGGCAAGGATATATGTAGAAGAATGTAGGGTAAGATTTGTAAAAGTCCAGGAAAAATGGTGAAGAGGGAAGGAGAGTGCCAGGGACCACCACATCTAAAAGCTTCCATGTTGACTACGTTATTCTCCCTGCAGGGTTATTATTCTGCACTTTCATGGTGAGGTAAATTTCTGTAGATTTTTTTTTTTTTGATGAGCTTCTTTCAAAACCTTGCTTTCATCCTCTGCATTTTTATTCTTACTATACTTCAGACAGAAGTGCTTCCTTGGTACAGAATGGTCCTCCAAAGGATGGACTACAAAAATTTTGGTGAAAGTTTTCGTAGCAATGTCTTAATGTCTGGGATAGTACAAATCACAGCATCTCTTTAAATGCAATAATTTCAGCATGTTTACTGGTAGTACAATGCAGCACAGTATAAATGATATATTTATAGAGATTTTAATTGCATCTTGCATGAGAATTGCCTCAGTCTGTTCTTATCAGTGAGACATTGGACATTGGTTTTCTCTTTGAGCAAAAATCATTTTGAGTCTTTCGGTTCTACAGTATTGAGCATAAGATACTGAATAAGTACTTGTAGGTTTATTTTACTCCATATTTTCCGTAATGTAAATCTTATTTCTCTTCAAATATATTTACATTTCTAGTATGTTTTTACTTTTTTCAAATTAGGGAGTTTATGTTTATTTAGCACACTTTTAAAGTTCTAGTGATAGAACATCTAGTGATATTCTTTACTCCAAATTAAAAAATAAACTTCCGGCTTGCAGCTATCACATAAAATGATTAGAATACTGTTATATAGTGTAGAATGTCATAAGCTATACAGAGACATTATCACACTGATCATAATAAATAACAAGACAATCTACAAAATTATAGCTTTTCTTAAACCTATAATAAAACTAAAGTTGTAGGGAAAACCAGCTGAAATGTAAAGAACATAGGTACGCCCAAGATGATCTGGTATATAATTCTCTTTACATCCATAAGAGGAAAGTAAGAATCTGCTAAAATATAAGACAAAGTGTTGAAGACCAAGTGTGGACTAAAATAAAGACTCTAGTAGCTTTGGACCTGAGGAGAATATATAAAATAAAATATATATTTTACTGGACTGGAGTTGTGGTTCAGTGATAGAGCACTTGGCTAGCATGCATGAGGCACTAGGTTCAATCCTCAGCACCACATAAAAATGGAATAAGGATATTGTGTCCACCTACAAATAAAAAATAAATATTAAAAAATATATATTTTTTACAACATTTTCACTTGACGGTGGTGTGCTTTTGTTTTTAGCTCACTCATAATAACATTCTATATATATTTATTTTACTGATAGATTATAGTATCCAACAATAACAGAAATATAAATCCATAGCTACAAATAATTATTTTATCAATTTTTTATTTTTAATATATTTATTTACTATAGAACTATTATATTCAAAACAATGTACATATCAATAAATATTATACTAAATCACTTTTTAGCTTGATATCAGTTGCTGTATATTAAATATCTTCCATCCATTATTTTTATCCTGGTCTTATATTTTGCATTCTCAGGAGGGAGTAAATATAGTTTGAAAAAACATACTTGAAGAGAAAAACACCTTCTAACTTGCTGTGTTTATTGAAAATAAGAAAATCAAAAAAAGAAATAACTTCATTTTAACTTTTACAAAGTTAATTTGGAAATTACAGTACTAATTGGAAATCAAACATTGTCAATAAGCTAAATTTTACATGACTCTGATTAAGTAGTAAATAATTCTTGATCTGCATATTTAAATTGCTTATATTTTTATATTTGTGCTAAATTTTGAAATTAAAAAAAAATTAATGCCTGAGATTTTAAAAATATTCATACCCTTTGAAGTGACAAACCCTATACAAAGCCAATATTACATGACTGATAAAGAGTTGTTGTGTCATAACCCACTGGTGGAAATAAAACCACAATGTACAGTAAACCTGCTCATCAAATAATCATTGAAAAAAAGATTGAATGTTTATGAGAGAAATCTTTCAGAATCTTAGTGCATGAGACAGCCTATTGTGTATATTGGACATTATTCTTCCAATGTCAAATTATTTTAGTTGGTAATATTCTAAGATCACAGTCCAAGAAGTACATTCTGTATTTGACGTAGTACACAGTTTAAGAGCCCTTGTTGCTCTTGGTCTTCAAAGGCGCACATGGGACAGGTAATGGAATGCTTGGGAGAAAAACCTATAATGAAGAATTTTAAATTTATCTTCAGTGGTCCCAAACAAATCTTTACACAGCACTAAATTTCCAACAAATGGCTAGTAGAAGCAATTTAATTTTCACAAAAGAGACCATATATATTTAAATATTATTAAAACTTGTTTAGAAGCCAGAGGAATTGATGTCAAGGATGAACAGGAAAAATGTGTAACTTGTGTTTTTTACCAAAGTACTATCCCAGTTTGAATATTGGGATAGTCTATAAGATTTCTTTTAGTCTTCAAAGTAGTTTTACCAGATTTTCTAGACTTGGTAATAATGACATTGACACAGAAATTGAGACAATATTTTTATTCTGCACCTGTTGGATTTGGCAAGCACTTCCACCAATGGTTGATATAAATATATTATAATTAACATTGTATTCATGCCTATTTCTTTGCATTCTCCATGACTACAATTACATTAGTTATCTATAACTTATCTTAACATGTAAGTATTTTAAGCAACAAATATTTATTATCTGACAATATCTGTGAGTCAAAAACAAAAACTCTTTATCAGCCATGTAATATTGGCTATGTATAGGCTTGCTATGTTGACCTCATGAGATAGAAAGACCAAAAGGACACCAATATCAGGAAATAAGGATCACAGGAAGCTGGTTTTAAAATTAATTCTGCAATTACCTTACTCAAGTCTATAAGTGAGAGAGAAGAAAGGGAGGACATTAGATTTATTTTAATTGCCCAATGTACTGCTTTCTGCATAGAATAAAAGGCCAAAGATTATCCAAGCCAAAAATAAAATCAGTAAATTAAAAGCATGTGAAACAGTCAAAAATTATAAATTAAGCCTCAAAAGAGGCTTACCTTTAAATGATGCTCTGGATACTCTCAGGAAGCCCTCATTACAAACACAGCCTACTAGTTCTACTATCTGAATTGTTGGTCTTAGATTTTTTAAATCTAGTGACACAGACTACATTTTATCCAAGAATACAATGTAGTTTGAATGTAACTACGAGTTTCTCTTTAATTTAGAATTACATAAAATAAACATTCTTTGCAAAAAAATTAAAAAGACTATTTAGTGTTTACCCATGTTTCAGGAATTCAACATTGATCATGCAGTCACAGATATAATAATTTACAACTAGTTGAGGAGAAAAGATGTATGTAATTGTGAAATAAAACACAACGTATCAAGGGAACATCAATGTAAACGTAAATACATATAGTTAAATGTCTATGAATGTAAGATAGAACTTAGCCTTGAAGTAAATCAGAATAAAAAAATAATAATAGCATAAGTTAGGGGGTAATATTATTTATTTATTACTTCTATCAAAGAAATAGATCATGTCAACAGTATTACTTACAATTCAACAAAAATAATAGAACTTAATTGTTTGAATAGTTAAATACAGCCAAAGATGTTCCATAAGAAATGGTAATACATTACTATACAATTGCATACATACATGCAGAAGCACATAAGCAAGTACATGAAAGAATGTGATAAGCCAAATTAAAAATAAATAAATAAAATCCCCCCCAAAGTGGAAGATCTATGATTTTTTGCAATTGAAAACAGTACAAGAATATTTTTTTCTTTACTCATTTCTATTTTTCCCAATTTTAGTAATGCCAATGCATCACTTTTACATAAACAGTATTATTTTTAAATGTGATTTTAAAAAAGTTATAAAAAATAAATAAAAGCATATGCCCTTGTCTCGTTTCATGATCCAGAAAGAGTTGTGAAACAATAGATTCCTCCCATGTGAAACTGAAAAATGCTTTTATGGTGCATTTGTTCACTGAAGATATTTCTTTCTAATGCATATGTCTTTTACCTATGAGCTTGTACTTACTGGCAAAATACTACAAATGTTCTCAGTTTAATTTCACCCCATGTTCACCTATATAGATAGTAGTGAAGATAGTAGTGAAGGCAAGGTTCTCAATCACAGATAACTTTTTATCTTGCCAAAAAGGTTAAAATATTCTGTATATTTCTTATTTCTTGTTATATATTCAGGTTGTTAGCTATTCACAGTGATTCTTATGTCAGCCAGAAAGGGCAAACTTCAGCTGTGATTTACTGTCTTCTGATTTCTGACAGGCTTTGTTTATACACAAAAGGACTGGATTTTACATATTCAACATGCACACAGACTGTAACTGTTTCCCTGAAATGCTAACCTCATCAAGAAGGGTTTACTCTGGTGGCTCCCTCAGGATGAAGATGTTTTCTTGCTCCCTTTGGTCTTGCAGTTGCCCTTGTTTTTACAAATGTTTGTGACTTTCTACTATGAAAAATCTATTGACAATGATATCATCCTTATATTTAAAATATAATATCAAGACAGATATATTACAGGGCTAAGAATAGACTTATCTCAGAATAACTGCATGTGAATCCTAATTCAATAATTTACCACTGCTAGAACTTTAGGCAAGTGTTTGAAAACTTTTTATAATGGTTGCCATCTTAAGATGACTAGAGAATCTGATTATAAATAAGAATTAAGGCAGTATAAATCAATGATCAGAATTACAAAATAACAACAATTTTTAAATCAATCAACCCCAATCAACCAATATAAGAAGTAAAAGCAATGTTACAAATGTATTAATTAAATATTAATATTTAAGAGAAAAAACTACAAACAGCTGAAGACAATATGGATGAAATGAATTATTTCATAAACCTACAAAAAAAGTCTTAAAAATGAGTTCCTTGGAATTCTTGTTTTTACTTGAATTCAGGCAGAGAGTAAAAATGAATACCTAATCCAATTAATCCAATAATCACTGTATTTAAAATAACTACAATTTTAAAACATTGTGTCCAACATCTCTCATTTTTCAACTATATTTTTTCATATGACTCTATTTCATAAAAGACTATTATGAAGCTAGGGTGAAGGTCTAATGGATATTTCTGTTATGATAGGTTTCATATCTGTTCTGTCTAAAACTCAAAAGTGTAACTACCCATCACAAGTGGCTATTGCATACTTGATATGTGACTAGTGTGATTGAGGAACTGAAGTTTAATGTCATTGAATTTTACTCAAATTTTAAACAACCACTGATGGACAACTCAAGTCAGTATTCTCAAAATTCATTTAAGATGTGCTGTTCTGCCATTCCTTTTTATGAGTAATTTAAGTTGCTAAGTACCTTTAGGACATATGAACCAGGAATGATGATTGCCGATATCCCCATGGGACAGGATTGGAAAACAGCACTAATGAGTGTGATGAATCTGGGGGAACTTTTTCCAGGAATAGAAATGGTATAACCATCAGCAGCACTGTGGGATGAGGCCAAGATAACTTCAAGTTCTGAATGCATTATGTATTTAAACATTATAGTAAGCACCTCTTTATTTACTCATTCTATACAGTGTTACAGAAAGGGAAAACAGAATAGAAAAGCTTAGATGAATTTTTAATGTTCCTGCTACAGAGTTCCTTTTTTTAGACAAGCCTAGAATTGTGCAGTCACAAATCAAAAATGTATTTGATTCTGATGCTACTAAATTACCATACTTATGATGACATATGCAAACTTGTATATGGATAAGGAATTGGCTTCCTGGTAATTTTATCATTTTTATTGATTCATATTCAAGGATAGAGGACAATACAAAGCTTTCAGCAGTGCAAATATTAGAACTTGCTGAACCACTATCAAAGTGATGCTGATAACAGCACAGAAGTGTCAGACACAGCACAGGTTGGCTTACATTTCCTATGCCTTGGCAGCTGTCATACACTGAGTTGAGCAAGGGAAAACAATGAGTAGAATAAGTGAAAGAAAGCCTGAGAAGAAGGAAGCTTCAAGTTAAGCAAACACAACATTTCAGGCACTTGAGGGACCCTCAACTTTAAAAATATTTTTATCTGAGAGATTATGGGTCTTAGGTAAACTCTAGCACTTATGAGTGGAAGGTCATTGAGACAATGAAGACGAGGAGGACTAGGACTAGGACAACAACAACTATGATGATGGCAGTGTTTGATTTGCTGTTTTGTCTCCATTTTTAAATTGAAAGTTTGTTGCTTTGATGTAAACGATTTACTCAATAAGTGTTCCTCAAAATGTCTCTTTAGCTATATCTGACATTTTCTAGTTTTTGCATTGTAATTGTTTTTAGAAGTTCTATAATTTTTTTTTGCATTTTTAAACTTGTCCAAGAGTTATATATTTTTAAAATAATTTTCTTATTACCTTTTGTTTTTTTTAATGTCCTGAAGGGGAGATCTTATTGTTCTCTTATTTTGTGTTAACTGGTGCTTTCTTGTTCATTCCTTATTCTAAGGGAATAGATGTTTGCATTCTAAAATTTTTGTAAAGTTTTCTTTTTTTAGACCATAGTATGGTCACTTTTTATAACTTTTATGTTTTTCTAGAAATAATGTGTGCTCTTTATTTTAGAAATACAAAATTTAACACACACCTATAATAGCTATCTTATTTTTTTGTTCAATTCGAAGCCTTATAATGATTATTCTTCTGATCCATATAATTTATCTAAGTATGAGAAAGATTTTCTAAAGTTCTTCTAAAGTTCTCTGTTACCATAAGCTGTATCTGTCTTTTTGTCTTTGTGCATTCTTTATTCTCAGCTTAAAAAAAAGCAGCCATTTTGCTATTTAGTGCACATATATTCAAACTTTTGTATTTTGTATCCATAGCTCATACACATTGTTGTGAGCAAAATTTAACATTATGAATTTGTTATCTATGATATGTAGTGTTTCTTAATGTTTTATGAATGTATACTTAATATTTTATTTGCAGTGTGCAACTTTTTTATTATATAATCTACTTTCCATTATATAATATTGTACATTAATAATGTATAAATCCTGATTGTGTGTGTGTCGGGGGGAAGCTGGTTTAAATTTAGCCTTCCATTCATTTCCATTCTAAGTACAGATAATCTTGAGGTTCTTTTCTTATTTTTAGTGGAAGATTGAGTTAGACTTACTTTTTGTGAAGCAAAATTTTCAAAGTAAATATGAAGATAATACTGATGAACAATTATTGATGTAAACAAGATATTTGGTCTACATGCTGTAATTTTTAATGTTGCGTTAACAAAACTTTTACAGATTTTCACTAAGACTAAATGAGATAACAGATTTCAACAGTACAAGTATTAGCTCTTCATCATGAATATACACTTAATGTTTTATTTACTATGTGTGATTTCTTCATTATGTAATTGGCTTTCTGTTTCATTTTATTGTAGTTTTGTGTCAATGTCTATGATATTTGGGTATTTATAGAAATTTATTTTTCTGATATTTCCCTTTGTATTAACATCACACCAAACACTACAGTTTTTTAGATTCTGATTCAACAATTATGGAATTATTGTTCTTTCCTCCCCTCTGGGTCACACTCATGTAACCTATTCTTTAGTACTATTCTCACATGGTATTGTATGATTTCAAGCATATGTGTATAATATTTTTTCTGATCCAATATTTTTTGAAAATTGTATCATTTCTTTATTATTTAGGATACACACATATACTACTTTTTAGTTTTAGTCAGTTTAACATAATAGTTATCAATATAAATATCCACATTTTTTTGCCAAATGTATCTGATTCATTTTCTATAAAGTTGAAGATTACTTCCTAGAGATATTCTTGAACTATATTAGTAAAAATTTTCTCTTCGGTTCATTATTATTTTTCTTTTTTGGTACCAGGAGCTGAACTAAGGGGCACTTGACTACTGAGCCACATCCCCAGTCCTATTTTGTATTTTATTTAGAGACAGGGTCTCACTGAGTTACTTAGCATCTCACTTTTACTGAGGCTGACTTTGACTTACGATCCTCCTGTCTCAACCTTCCAAGCCTCTGGGATTATAGGCATGTGCCACCTTACCCAGCTTATTCTGTTTATTTTTATTAATTATTTTTCTATGGCCTTTGAACTTAAAGTTAGCATTGCTAAATGAAATTTTGCTCATGTTTTTCTTGATTGTCTTAAAGTGTTGAATATTGTAGAAATATTGCTGGCATTCTTCTGAATTTTTCCCTTAATATTGCTGAGGAATTTTTTGTTTCAATGTCGATCTAAGCATTTTTTCCTTAATCTTTAAAGCCTAATATAATTCATTAAGTCAATAAAAGTTTCAGTACACAATCTTTCAAAAGTTCTTTTCCAAATATTTTTCTTTGGATAGTAGTAGAAGTAGGACTTGTAGATTGTTTTATACACTCAGTAAAATGTCTACCCTTTTATACCATTTTTCTCCCTCTCCCAGTCAATTTGGGGACCCAATCAAATGTATATCATTTATTTAAGGCATTATTTGCCTACATAGTACAAAGGTGACTATAGTTAACAATAACATTTATATTTCAAAACTGCTTAAAGAGTAGATTTTATATATTTTTGCTGCAAAAAGTATTTGAAGTGATGAATATGTAACTCATGAATATGTAAAATTCAACCCTTTTACAATGTAAACAGGTATTAAAACATCACAATGTACCCATACATTTATGTAAGTACTATTTAACAATTAAAAATAAAATGAAACATTAAATTTGCAATTGTTAGATTTTATTTCATATCCTACTCATTTCTAGCCATATATTTGAAATCTTTTTTTTTTTTTTTTACAATTCTTTCATGTTAAATAAGTCGTCAATTTTAAAGTGTAAAACTATTGGGTTAAATTTTGCAAATATTTTTGGCGATTGTTATTATCATTTAGGAACCTATTCATTTTATTTTTATCTTTTTGTTTCTCATAATAACTGTGTGTCATATTTTAGTGTGATTCCCACTTGTTTCCATTCTTAAAAAGACACAGTCTTTTTGTGGCATGAGGGGTGTAGATTTATTTTTGTCATAGTGGAATGCTCTGTGGTTGCTCTTCTCTGTGAGCCATTTCTGTTTCTTTCAATTTTTGGGAGACATTCTGTTTTGCTGTTAAGAATTTTCTGGTATGAGGTTGATCTACTCATCCCTCCCATCTGGTCTTCTTCTTTCCCTTTTCCTTAACCTAGTCTAGTCAGACTAACTTTCAAATTAACTTATATTCATGAACTTTTCTTCAGAGTAAGATTCTGCCTTTCTGAGAACATGCATTTTCTACATCTTTTTACCCTTCAAGAATTTGAACTACTGTATAGCATTTGATCTTTTTCTGTTTCTACTGAACTGCAATAATAATCTACTTGGCATATCAGAGGATTTCTCCCTGATCATGTTCAGACTTGCTTGCTCAGGTTTTCTCCAAGAATGGGGAACCACCCTTTTTGAGTGTGTTCACTGATAATTTTTGGTCCCTTCAGTTGATCTCCATAGTTATCTTTTACTTCCCACATTCCACTGAAGTTATTACTATGCTTACTTTGATGTCACTGGTGATTGGCATGAAGATTCTTCATTGTGTCTTTCAGTAAAAGATCCAGATTTGTGGAAAATGTCTACTCAGATCATCGCCCATTGTTTAGTCAAGCAATTTATTTATTTTCTGCTGAATTATTTGAGTTCCCTATATATTTTAGATATTAACTTATCACATAAATAGTTACCATACATTTTCTCCTAATCTGTAGATTACATTCTTATTTTGTTGATTATTCTCTTTATGATGGAGAGTAAAACCATGGTTAACAGGGATAAAGAGATGGGGAAAATAGGGAGATACTGGTCAGAGGTACAAATTTTTATGTGGAATGACAGTGAAATTTACAGCATGGTGACTATAGTTTATAACACTTTATTTTATGGTGGAAATTTGCTATGATAATATATTTTCAGGTTTTTTGTTTCACCACACACACACAAAAATACTGAATGGGTAACTACATGAGGATAGGGATACATGAATTTCCTTGACTTGTAACGGTCACTTCCCTAAGGATCAAAACATTATGCTGTACGCTTTAAATATATGTGATTCAATTTTAAAAATGTGGTAGTTTTGTTTGCTACCTGTAGGCTGAATAATGCTCCCTCACAGCTCAAAATGAATCCTTAAAGATCATTAAAGTAAAAGAAAGAGAACAGGGGAAGGGAGGATAGGAGAGAAAGGGGAAGTACCAGGCACTGAGTTGAAGCAAATTATGTCCCATGCTGGTATATTATGTCAAAATGTGCCCTGATGTTATTTATAACTTTAATAAACTAATGAAAAATGATTCATCTATGTCTTAATCCACAAAACCTGTGAATATGTTGTTATTTAACAAAAATTCCTTTGTATATGTGATAAATTTGAGGATCTTATTTTATGGATGTGGCAAGGATTATCTAGGTGAGGCCTGACACAATTACAATGGTCCTTTCGAAGACAATGTGACCACACAAAAGCAATTATTGGATTGCTAACAACAACAAGGGATACAACCACCAGAAGCTAAAAGAAGCAAAGAGTGGACTGTTGCCTAGAGCCTCTGGAAGATCCATCCTTGCTAAAACGTTAGCTTTATCCCAGAGAAATTGGTTTTGGGCCCCTGTCCTCCAGAACTGTTAAGAGAATGCATCTGTAAATCTTTAAGTTACCAGGTCTGTGATAGTATTTGTTACAGAAGCATTAGAAAATTAATATGCTATCTTTATGGGTCTATGTGATTTGGGGTAGAGATTTTTTGGTAGATACATCAAGAGGGAATTAGTAAGAAACATATAGTCTGGATATAATAGGTTTATGCATTTTAGAACTTTTTTCAATCACTATTTTTTTTAAAAAAATTCTTCTTTGTGAATACTTTTTCCCTTTTCTGGGACTCTTATATCTATATTTTCAAACTTTAACTTCTACTATTTAAAAATCCTAGTTTTTTTTTTTATTCTATATCATGCATGTACATGTTTTCCAACTTGATTTGACTTCCAGTTTGATGGACATATCCAGGATAACATTTACACCAAGGTGATTTGGAAATATCATGTGCAGTACAAAAAAAAAGTCCATTTGAAGGCATCAAAGAATATAAATTCCAACAGAATGATGTCCTCTGGACAGGGCTCCATTGTAACATCTTAAGTACAGGAAAACTTCAGTTCAGACTTCTTCTAACATTTCTCCTTCAAGGACAGTCCAATAAAAATAAGATGGTGCTGGGCATAGTGGTGGTGCATGCCTGTAGTCTCAGCAACTGAGCAGGCTGAAGCAGGAGGATCATGAGTTCAAAGCCAACCTTAGGAACTTAGCAAGACCCTTAGGAATTTAGTGAGACCCTGTCTCTAAATAAAAAAAGAGGGCAGGGGATTTCTTAGTGGTTAAGCACCTGAATGTTTTAAATAAATAAATAATAATAATAATGCAAGTAAAAAATATTAAAATTTTCCTGAAATTGATCTCTAAACATCTCCTACCACCATTGCACCAGGATGCATGCATCCACCTGCCACAGCAGGGTTTTATTCTAAGGAAGGATTCTATTTTATAATCATTGTTTTCATTAATTCTTGAATTTCTTTCTCTAAGTGGCTTTTCCATTTCTTATGTTTTGAAAGTGAACATTGTAGTAATTACAAGAAGATGATAACATGTTTTGAACATCGTGAGATATTCACCTTAATATTTGAATTTTTTTCAGTAAAAAAGACCAACAGGAATGAAGTAGAGATCTTCCATATTGCCTATTTTCCCATTGTTGTCAGGTTAACAACACTATCAGTTTCCAGAGAAAATTTTTCACTAAACTCTTTTTTATCTTTATAGGAAAATGGTACCATACCTTTTAATGAAAGTGATAAGGAGAGAACTAAGTAAAAGGAGTCCTCTGGACAAGATGGGAAGGCATGGCAGATAGGCATTACCAGTTTTCCTAGATCCATTCACTTTCTCTCAATGAGCAGATTAATATTAAAAGTAACTGCATTACACCTTCAACAAGGAAACTAAATAAGAAAATAAATGCATCTCTTGCTTTAAGCACCCATTTATTTTACTCAAATGTAGCATATGGTGTGTTAAATATTAGATTTTATTTTAGCAACACAGCTCCAGCAACCTTCCTAACATGTGGCGATGCATTTTAATTTTTACGTGCCAGTTTACAACCCTGTCAGCATCTGCTGTGTGTAAACAGTATGATCAGCATCAGGTTGGTGTGTAGCTGTTTATTTTTCTCCAGGAGGCGAGTGGAGGGTTGTATGCTGTTGCATAGAAGACAGCAAATAGATTTTTAATATTGAAAAGAATATATCCCTAGTAATTCGAAACTGCAGTGTCCATGAAGCCAAAATGGTCACGGCAGCAAAATAAAGTATTTTATGCTGAGTGAAAATTAGATTAGTTAATAATCTAACATTTCCTCATAGAAAGCAGCATGAAAACAATGTGTGGAGAAAAATGCATCTATTTACAATGCTAATTTTTTGCTATAGATTTGGTTGCTTGCAATATATTAGTTTTCCTGACTATGAGACCCGAAGGCAATTCTGGAGGTCATTACATCCATTTTTCTGACTCAGAGAAGGTCTACAACAACCAAAACAAACCAATTAATCATTCAGCCATAGTCTCTTCTCACAGTGGGGGAGGACTAGCCATGAAAATAGCTGCTACAAAGTCCCTTAAGAATAACTCCAGATTTGATGGAACACCAAAAATCTATCACTATCTATTCAGGGGTCCTCGTTTGCTGAACTGTTCTGACATTATTACATGCCACATTTGTTTGTGGATATTTTATTTTGATAGTGTTATTCTAAAGCAATTTGAGGAACTGTTGGGAATTAAGACATTGTTAGATGGTCCCATAATCGCTGATCACTGAATATAACACAGTTCTCAGCTGGCATTGACTAAAGGAGGAAAATGGAAGGGGATGCCATAGCAGAGCTTTGTGATACAAACACTGTAGAGGACCATGAATCTGGTAACCCTACACTTCCTGATGTCCTGGATGTTGACTCCCTGCCTTGGTTTCTGTCCCATCTTTGCCAAAGAAGAAAGAAACAATAATATAATGATAAGAAAAATCCAATCTTTAACTCTACTGCAATTAAATTGAATTACATGTGGTTTCACACCAAAAGTTAAAGGTTAAAGAGTGATAGGTTTTTAATAGCATACAGTATTTGGATTTCTTTCCCCTGAAAATTTGCAGCGTGAACTTGCTGACCCTGCATTTATCCTCAGATAGGAAGAGACTTCATAAGCATTCTAAGTGTCTGAAATTCATTCACTCTAGGGGTTCAAATATCTCCACGGTTTAATGTTTAAGAAATATGAACTAGAAAGAGAAAGGAGAATTGGGGACTTTCTCATCCAATTGCCATAACCTTTTCCTTCCTTTTCTTGTCAGATAGTGCCTGGGGCAAGCCTGGAGTTAAAATAGCTGATATTTT
The DNA here is from genome assembly GCF_021218885.2 of Marmota monax. Lineage (NCBI taxonomy): Eukaryota > Metazoa > Chordata > Mammalia > Rodentia > Sciuridae > Marmota > Marmota monax. The sequence goes on from NW_026694956.1 coordinate 28,270, forward strand.
ATCTTCATTTTGGAGATTTTGTCCCCATGTTCTGTCCTGTAATGAACTGTCTTTTCCTCATCTTTTTTCAAGTATCTTAAAATATTGTTTTTCCTCTTTCAGTTTTATAAGTGTTTAATATAGATATTTCAAAACCACTTCTATAAGTATTTTAGCAAAATAACTGAAATCAGGAAAGTAAATAATTCAAACCTTAGGAAATAATGTGGAGGGGTTTTCTTCTTTGTTTGTTTTGTTTTTGCAAATAACAGAAATTTAAAGTATGTAATTTGACCTTTCCAAAATTCAATGTAAGCAAAACTCAAGCACAGGAGCTGACAAAATGATGCTCAAGGGAGAAGGTAGAAGATGATTTTGTTTAGGAAATCTGTGACTTAAAGGATTAATCATTAAGATAGGTGACTAAAGTTGACCCCTAACTGGAACAGTCCGATTCCCACTTCTATTGCCTGCAATAATGACTTCCCTTTTGATTTATTTTAGAGCTTTAACCACAGAGTAGGTTTTCCTGGGTAGAAGAAATCAACCTAAAAATAATAGACTATTAAAAATAATTATATCTTTTTGGAATGATGGAAGACTTATTTTCAATAATATAAAAGTCAGTTTCATACATTATCTACAGTACTGGGAGAAAAAACCTGAGAAATAAAATAGTGGGAATATGACAAATGTAGGTATCTTTTTATGAAATATCTAATTTTATTGATCCCTTTTATGTTCTATTATAGCTTACAATAATGCATCCTGTGTATATGCATATGTATATTTATGCACATATGTATGTAGAATACACCAACACACAGCAGGCAGCCATCCTGATAAAACTCATGCAGAAGACAAAAAAAATTGTTAATAGTATATATTTTGATGACAAGGAAAAATTGCACATAGAAATAAATGTACATAAATATAGCATGCATATTATATATTGAAGTTGATGTTTTTGTATAATTTGAAAACACTTTTTTTTAAGAAACAGGTGCATTTAACTCAATTTATTTATTTATTTTTGAGAGAGAGAGAGAGAGAGAGAGAGAATTTTAATATTTAGTTTTTAGTTTTCGGTGGACACAACATCTTTGTTTGTATATGGTGTATATGGTTTGTATATGGCATGCCAGGTGAACGCGCTACCGCTTGAGCCACATCTCCAGCCCCCTGAAAACACTTTTCTAAAGCCAAATGATTCTGAATTTGTGGTAAGAAATATATGAAAGAAAAATATTTTAACATGAATCATGTCTCCATGAAATTCACATATTAAAATCTTATTCCTTTGTATATGAATGCATGTGGAGATAGGACTTTTACAGAGGTAATGAAGGTTATAATGTAGTTTTTCATTTGGGCCCTAATCTAATACCACTGGAGTCCTTAAAAGCAAAGCAGATTCACAATCAGTCCCTCAAAGAGGGAAAGCCATGTGAAGACAGTTGGAAAAACCATCCTATAAAGCCAAGAAGAGAGGCCCTCAGTGGAGATCAACCCTGCCTAAACCTTGATCTAGGACTGCTAGCCTTCATAAGATGAAGAAATACATTTTTGATGTTGAAGCCACTCACTGTGGCAATTTGTTATGGTAAATATGACAAACTATATATATGGAAAGTCAGATAAAATAAGTTAAAAAAATGACCTTCCTCTGGACATGTAAATGAAGAACATTTTCATTATTTATATTCCAAGACAAAATGTACATTATTAATTTTTTCCAGAAAAGTTTTAAGAGAATAAATATTAGGCTGCCTGCAAATGTCTATTTATGAACTTCTCTAATATTGTTTGCAAAACTCAGAAAGCAATAAAAAATGAACATGTGTTTTTTCCCACATTGAAGGAAATCAATTATTCCTATATCATTTCCATTGCCATTAAGGCTCAGATGATAGGCCAGAGTTGGAATTTCATCTAATCCTGACAAAATTAGTATTTCTTAGCAATTCAGAAGAACTAATTTGTATGCAGCATTTTTTGAGTGATTCCTCTGTATCTTAGCTTTTTTTCCTACACAGATCTTCCCTTATTATTACTCCTTATCAGAGTTTTTATTAACAACCTTATCTAAAAACCACATGCTATCACAATTTATTCCTTTACTTTTTTTAAATTTTTCTCTATAAGATGAATTTTTATAGAGAAAATTTTATCATCTTTGATATATATACATATATACATTTGTGTTATTACCTACTCAACACAAATATATACATACATTCATTTTGAAAGAGAGGACCTTGTGTATATATATATATATATATATATATATATATATATATATATTAATAACAGAGGTTTATTGAATGTGTTGTGTTTTGTCCATGAAGCTGAACAGGAAAGAGTCTGATGCTTACACCTGCTTACCCATCTTTTGAGGGGTATAGCAAAATCATGACCTGTTTGATCTTTGGTGAAATGAATGCATGTGTTAGTCAGTATTTCATTGCTGTGACTAAAATTCCAGATAGGGACAACTTAGAGGACCAAAACTTTATTTTGGCTCCCAGTTTCAGAGAATCAGTCCTGAAAACTGATTGGGAAAACTCCATTACTCTAAATCCTAGACGAGGCAGAGCATTGTGGTGGATGTGTATGATTGAGGAGTCCCTCAGCTCATTAAGCCCAAGAAGAAGAGAAAGGGAAGGGTCCAACTGCATGGAAGATGCACCCTTCTAATGCATACCTCCAGTGACCAAACCCTATCCAGGCACTTGTCCACAGTTATCACCCAGTGCTGCACTCAAACTAGGATGGACTGAATAGATTACAAGTCTTAGGATCTAATTATTTTACGTCCTAATATTCCTATTATAACACAGGAGCTTTTGGGAAACACCTGTATTCAAACCATAAAATGTGTGTGTGTGTGTGTGTGTGTGTGTGTGTGTTTATCTGGAGTCCCCTCAAAAAAGAGTCACAGCTAAAACTCTATCTAAGGTCTTTTGCCCAGATTTTTAGAGTCTCTGTGGCCTGATAATTTAATGATTTGAATTTGTATTGGCTACTCAGACCCCAGGACAAGTCTCCTTATTTCTTTGGTAAAGTGTTGTTGTTATTATATCTTTTATTTGAAGAAATATGTCAGCTGGTTGGTAGGAAGCAAGAGCAAGTAAAACCTGGACTCAAAATATCGCATATATATTGTTAGATTTAATGCAAGTTTAAAACAATACCTAATTGAATGCACATTTTTTACAAATTAATGTTAAGGTGTTAATATAATCTGATTTATACAATATTTAACACAATGTAATATTAACAACCTAATTCCCAGACTGCAGAAAAGAATCTTCCTAAAAAAAAAAAAAAAATGTCTGTATGTTTGTGTACTTTCTTGCTTAAAATTCCTCAGTGACTCCTATTGGTCACATTTGTACCACTCCTTGCAGGGACCTCTCTAGCAACTGCTTATTTAAAAATTTATGCTCTATCTTAACTAAAAATTGTATCTTGGGCCTCAGAAGTTGCTTTCCTCCTATTTGCATCCGCCAAAGTACTTAGAATAATATTACACAATTTCACATTTTAACTGATGAAATCATACACTAAAGCAGAGATTGTGAGAATAAAAAGAAGGGAATAAATCTAAGTTTTCAAAGCTGCATACTGTTTTTCAGCATGTATTTCAGCAGCATAATTATATACCTACACATCATTGCCCTGGGCCATATGCTATGTGACATTTTTCTGTGAGAGGGTTCAAATGTTTCAAAGACACCTAATACTTTTAAAATAGAGGTGACAAATGCAGGCAATTGTTCTCCAGACACTTTGTGCACAGCAGTGTAAAATTTGGGGTAATCAAATCAGGAAACATAGCCTTAAAGCAATTTCCTCAGACTCATGGTCACAATGAAAGCAATATATTCCTGAATTCGACGTTGTGTGCTTGCATGATCTGAGAGCTCCTGTGTAGTTAACTGAATTGTGCTTATCATATTGGGAATCAACCAGGGGCTCAGAGACCAAGAATGGGGGTGGCACTCCAAAAGGGAGTCCTGATGGATGGTCAAAATGATTAAAACTAAAATACAAAAAAATAGAAAAGAATACATTTACTTAAATGTATTGTGTTTGTACTTTATGTAAAACTATGACTCTGGCTTCTTTCTGTATATTTTAAGTGTTTTCTGGTGTAAATAAAAATAAAAATTTTCATTTTATTTCTGTGTTTTTCTGTTTTCAGGATTAAATGGCAGTAACGTGAAGGTTATGTGAGGACCTAATTTTGCAGGTATTTAGGCTATTTACTGAGAATAGGTGAAATCAGGATGGAACTAGTGCTACAACATTTTATTCAGAGATATCAGAGTGATAGAATACCAGATGCAGCACATTCCAAGGGTAAGTTCCCCCAGGAAGCCTCTACCTTGTTTTCTTGCCAAGTAAAGGTGGCTACGCTCTGAATAATTCCAAATGTGCCCAGAATTTAAAAGTGCATGGTTTCCAACACTGCCTCCAAAGAGCCTGATGCAGCAGAATGCAGTATAGTTCTATTTTCTCAGCACAGACCTTGTCTTGAACTAGTCAATTTAACCAGTGCAATTTTTAAAAATTCTCTTCATATTTTCATTTTTCTAAGGGGATATTCCTATATTCCTTATTTGCTCTGTTTAAAGGTAAAGAAAATCAAGGCACATTTACAGGTGAAAGGGTAAATATACAGGGATCTCTCAAAATGCTAAAAAACATGGGGGTATTTCAAAATTTAAGAGCAAAAGTACCTTGGGACCTCCTAAGCACTGGTAAATTATCTCTTTCTCTCTTCTGACCCCGGAGGTCAAGTGAAATAGATTTTCTGCTTCTTTGCATGGTTTCATTTTATTCTCTTTGAAAACTACAGCTCTCCTCACCCATCTGCTTTCATAGAAGTAGGTATAGGTTTCTCCCTAGATGGCGGCCTGAACTCCAAGGTACTTACTGTCCAAGGGTGTCACAGTTAAATAACCAAGTTTGTATATCCTATATCCAGGATACCATTTCAGGAAATCCAATTATCCTGCTTTATCTAAGGTTTCTACTTCTGGTTTAAACAGCTCTGGACAGAGTCTGGGAACCCTGGAACCCCAGAACTATCTTACCAGGCTTTTATAGGGTAATGGCCTAAGCATGGATACATGTATAGAAAGCTCAGAGATCTCAAACAGACAAATATATGCTGTGTGCCTGCACAAATACTTCACAATGAATCCTGCTATTGTGTATAATTAGAATGCACCACTAAAATATTTTTAAAGTCTTAATTGACCTAAATTGAATATAGGTAATCTATATGAATAAATCTTTCCTTGAAGTGTTGATAATTTTTTAACAATATCTTTATGTTTATTGGTTGTATCCTGTGGGAAAAATCCTGTAGGAGTCTGATTATTTGCAACAGAATCTGGGAACAAATTATTTATGCAGCCAAAAAATATTATTGATCATTTAGTGTATACCCCCAGAGATCCCCACAATGAGTTAAAAATAAATTATAAATAAAGTATGACCAAAGATCAGTAGAGGTGCAGAACAAAGTTTTGCTGAAAATTTAAATCATGAGAGATGATGCCAGAATATCAGATGGAGATAATATCGTTCCTGTTAGCTTCTTACTAGCTAGAGTAATGGTTAATTTAAAAAATGACTTATAATTCATGAAATTCTATATGAGTGATAAATTTTATTATAAATTTATTTTTCTTATCAAATTAATATTTTCAAAACAGCAAAAATATATTGTTTTATATTTTAGCCTGGTATAACCATTTTTAAAACAAAATATCTGTTTACTCAACATTGGAATAAAAAAGCAATCTATAATTAAATCTTTTCCTCTGTCTATTTACCAACAAAACCTCAAATGAATTGCCACAGCACATTAAATTTTAATGCTTAATTCAAAAAATAGAATAAGAAATTAATTTTTCTGATTAAAAAATTATAAAATATTTAATAGATTAATGTGTGTGTTAGGTTTCTGTTCATATGACTAAAATACTTGACAAGTACAACTTAGATGAGGAAGATTTTGGTTTCATAGTTTCAGAGATTCAATCTGTAGTTGCCCATCTCCGTTGCCCAGGGTACGGAACATCATGACAGAAGGGTGTGGTGGAGAAAATCTGCTCATCTCATGGGAGCAAAAAATGAGAGGGCGAGGGAAAATAGAAAGAGAGAGAGAAGATCCAGGGACAAGATAGAGTCCAAGGGAATGTCCACAGTGACCTACTTCCTTTAACTGCCTACATCACTGCCTACAGTTAACACTCAGTAGTCTAATTATTAATTAATCAAGTGGATTAATCCACAGATGAGGTTACAGCTTTCATAATCTAATCATTTCAGCTATGAACATTCCTGCATTGCCTAAACCATGAGCTTTATGGGTGACATTATGGACCCAAATCATAACAATTAGCTGTATTTGAATGATGGACTAAATTGAATATAAGATCACTTCCAACCAATCCACCATATTAGGGATAACAACTTAGATTACTTGCCCTTTTAACTACCGCTCCAAATTTCTGAGTTTTATATTGTTTCTATTTTGACAAGAATGATGATTAACACATTTTTTTTGTCTGTAAAATACAAATCTTTTTAAAAATTACAATAATCCTGCTGGGAGTGGTGGCATATACCTTTAATCCCAGCAACTCAAAAGGCTGAGAAAAGAGAATTTCAACTTTGAGTCCAGGCTTGGCAACTTAGAGAGACCCTGTCTCAAAACAAAACATAAAAAAGGTCTGCAGATGTAGCTCAGTGGTAAAGCATCCTGGGTTAAATACTCAGTACCCAAGTAAATAAACAAATAAGTACCCTCAAAACCAATAACCTCAAATGGCATCCTTCATTTGATAGTTTTAAATTTACAAAAATAATTTCAGTTTGCTTGGGAAAAATTGAAATACAGCATGTAGCTTTCTTTTCATAAAATAAATGCATGCCAGGATTAGGCAGATTCAGTTGTACCTGAAATGCTAATATAGCTATGAGAATTAACTAAAAATTAGCTCATGAATTCCCCCAAGTTATTAGAAAATACTTAAATACTGGAAAATGTGATATTAACTAGTATCTATTTCCTGAAGTAAAGACAGCAACATCTACTGGTAAAGGACCTGTCAACTGATTGATGTATTTGACTTCAACCCAACATTAATTGTTCATTGAAAATTATCTTAGGAGAAAAAAGAGATAATTATTGCAATTCAGTGGAGAAAACAATGTCTGTCTCAAATATGATAATGAGTGCCCATGATTAAAAGAACCAGTTTTAAAATCTGTCAGATATGAATTTTTCAATATCCATCCTAGCTTACAGAGACACTTAACATGTCACAGATTACTGACATTAAATTAGCAATTTAAAGGTTTACCTTTGAAAAGTTAACAATATGCAATCCTAAAATAGTGACTCATTTTAAAGTTTAAAATGATATAAAATAAACCATAACAATGTTAACCCATGGAAAAATAGAATACAAAGCATGAATGGAAGAGAAATATTGTTGCTGAACTTATCTGATTTCCACTTAGAGAGATTCAATCAACTGTTCTCCACTTAAACACCATTTGTTAGGTTTGTTAATTACTAATGGAAAATAAGATTTAAAAACTTTGCTTACAAATTCTTGTTGCTAATTAAGAGACTCCCATTACAAAATCTTGATCTGAATGGATTGTCCATTAGTGGGGCTTTGCTGCCCTGTTGGTGTACACCTTCATTCAATCAATTATGCATCATGATAGTTTGAGTCAAGGGAAAATTTTATTTGTTAGTCTGAAAATAAAAGGCATTAAAAAAAATTACCCATGGCCTTAAAATGCAAGACAGAAAGAAAGTTTGGGCATGATTTACTGAGTTACAGTTTTCAAAATCTTTCTTTTTTTATATTAATTGAACTTGGCTTTAATATATTTCTAGGGATATGTGAATTCTTTCCCAATAATATTGCATTGAAAGATTTGCAAGAAAGAAAAAAACTTTACACACAAAATGAAAATGCTATCATAAGGGGTCGTGGAGTTTATAATTCTCTGTGGTAGTTCCCATGGTGATTTTATTGGGAGAGAAACTGTCTGCTACCTACTGTAACTTCTATTATACATGAAGAGACAAACCTTTAACAAAACAATCATTTAAATTGATCTCAGGCTGGCATAGCTCGTTTGCTGTATACAGTTTCATGCTCTTTGTATATATTCACAACCAGAATCTCACTGAATGAAGCTAATATATCATCGATACCTTATATTTTATGAATCCATTTGGATATTTAGAGACCTAAAATTTACACTTATTGTAATCATTGCTCATGCTCCTTATACTGTATTCCTTTTGCCTAGAATAGAGTCTCAAGCATAGTATATCCTTTTGAATAGATGTGAAAAGGTTCAAAACAGTCTCCATATGATTTTAGCCCCCCCCCCCTTTTTTTTTAACTTTTCTTCACCCTTAATGCAATACCATAGTTAAGACAGGGCGAATTGTTTGATGTGATCATGAAACTGAACACTCAGTCGTCCTTATCATGGCCACATTCCAAGCCTCATATATGTAAATGAAGGTACACCTTTGAATTCTATCCACTGCATTAGTATTCCATCTTCCTTTTAGTATCTTGAAAAAGGCTTAAAGATAACAATTGCTGCTTCTTTGGAACAGAAGATTCTACAAGTGAGGAGTTAGCAAACCTTTATTTTGAATTTAGAAACATGACGCTTAGAGAGAAGGAATCCCCAGAATTGAATCTTTGAAAATCCTGCACACAGTAGATCAGTTGAAGATACCATAAAATTCAAATAATAATGTTAACTGTAAAGTTAATAATGAAAATATTGATTGCTCTAGTTTTCAATCACCAATTTACAATTGATTCATAGATTTTTAACTATGTACCTATGTGTACCTTAATTCATAGGTTTGATTGCAGTTCTTATTGATTTTTTTTCCTTTTTCTTTCTTTTGTTTTTTTGTTTTATCCTAACTTAAATAAAAGACTATACTTTACATTATAAGATTATTGGGAATGGTTCAATCTATTTTGTAGCTGTGCCATATAATTATGGATATTTAATTCAAGCCTGTACTCATAATCTTAAGAGGGATATAAAATTGAAGACAATCACTTTAGAATTTCTTGTTGCAATAAAGGCTACTTATATGAATTATTAACATTTGAAATAGCAAAATTGACCTATAGTCTAGTAATTGACCAAATAATTTTGCAAAGTATTTTTTCTTATTTTGTTTACCACTTTGAAAGTTACTTTTTGAATAAGTAAATGTCAATTTTTTATGTGTTTATCTGATTCCTAAAGAAAATATTTAAATAATAGTCAACTTCAGTGAGCAAGCCCTTGAGACTGCAATATTCATATCAGTACTAACAACTGGGCATCCAAGTGATCAGTTTATTCAACTTAGAGAATCTATACTACTTAAAAGAAGAGTCTTTCTAGTCAGTTGAGTTATCAAATCTCCATATTGTTTTTATATGTTTTATTTTCAGTATCTCACTATTACAGAAAACTTTTCGGTGATAACATTTAGGTACAGTGGCATGCCAGATCCAATCCTCAATTGGATCTTATGATTTTAGCCATTTCTGTCAAATGTCACAGAAATTTTGTGAACAATCATAAAACCCAGAATGCAAATAAGTGTTTTATATTAAAATCAACCCAATCATCCCTGATTTTTTTTTATATTATTACCTATGATCTGTAAGTTTTCTAAGAATTGGTTTGTTACTGAAAATATCTCACAACTCCATGTTCAGTGATGTTGCACTGCTAGTTTGAATTTATTAGGCCATTTTGAGTATATTTATACCATGTAAATTGGCAATCAGTAGATATCAGGCTTGATTTATAGTTTTATTTCATGCTTGTTTAGACTTAAGACTCTAGAGAAAAAAATGTTACTCAAACAGATGAAAATAAATTTTTTTTGAATGTAGCCTTTGAACTGTGACTAGCACACATCCTAAAGAAATTTTATTCCAGTGTTAGCAGCTTTAGTTAGTTAGTTAGCAAGAGTTATTCACATTATCTATGAATGAAATCTTTTAATTTTCTAATGCAAAGACATAAAATAATGTTACTGTATTTCATTTTGTCTCAGGCAACTTAGGTGTGTTTGTACAGTTTACATACATATCTATAAGATTGCCTTTTTATTTTTCAATGGTCATATACATGTATATATATATACATGTATATACACATATATATATATATATATATATATACACATATGCTTATGTTTATACATTACTTATATTGTTCACTGAAGTACCTTTTCTTATTGTGTATAATATTTTAACTTTGGTCAGAATATTACATTTTAGAATTTTATATTTCTATATTGGTATTCTAATTTAGTCTCACATATCATGTTAAAAATATAAAAATGTTCTCCTATTTTGAAATTCTGTTTGTCATATGAAATTAATCAAGTTGTGATTTACTGGCATGGAATAATGCACTTTATCTTTTTTTACTTGACTAGTCGCAACACTTTCCCCCAACATTGACTCTATAAACTATTATTACCATATTGAATTGTTACAATGCCATTTATTTTCTATGGCCAATATCCTTTAAAGGATATATGCATATGTAGAATCTAACTTTTGACATGATACCTATATTTATTCTTCTATCCTTCCATCAAGTCTTGCAATTTAATTTACATCCTATCTTCATAATAAAGTTGATCTCTATAAGTCAATTACCTACTGACCCATTTATTTTCATTTTTCTTGTCTCTTTTTTACTTCATACAGACATATGGGGAAGAGAGACAAAGTGAAAGAATCTTAAGCTCAATACACATTTCTACAAAAGTATTACTGGCCTTAAATTACACTAAAAATAATTCACAAAGAAACAATATCTTATACAATTGACTTTCATCATCCGTAGATATTATATACACTTTATTACAGATTTCTTTTATTATCTTTAGTATAATTTTAAGTGTTCAATACAGATGATTATTAGTATTGGGATAACTTGTTTCTTTCCATATGAATTTGATTATGAAGTCAATTGTTTACTTTTAAAACACCTTTGCATTCCAGTAAAATATATTTATAGGTTACAGTATAAAAATTTTAGCATTACGCAATTGAAGTTACAAGACTTATAATTTAGAATTTTTAATTTTAGATTTTTTAGAATGAAATGATGGCTTCCACTTTGGGTCTTAATACAATAAACATTACTGGACTTGCCAAACAGACAAAGCCATGTAATTAGAGTTCTAAAGGGAGAAGAAAAACATAGTAATAGAAAAATACTGAATAAACAATGAGAGGAATTACTGAGAATTTGGTAAAAATTTCAGCATATAGATAAAAGGGAATCATAAGCAGAATAAAGCAAATGAAAACTAGATATATACTAATCATAGTAAAATTATCAAAAATCAGTGATAAAGGTCAGTATTAAAGGAAGCCAGGGATAGAGGCATGTTATATGTAGGTGCTCGATTCTCTAAATATATGACTACTCCAGAAAGAAAATAATTTAGTAATGCTGAAATTATGTTATTAAATTACTATAAAGAACAAAAGGTTATCAGAAATAGTCACATTTAATTCAAACTTTCAGCAAAAAAAAAAAAAAGGTAAAACAAGGATATTATCTGATTAACAAAATTTGATCAGGAATCCTACCAGCAAACCTTGTCCAAAAGAAATGTTAAAGTATTCAGACTGACAGCACATGCAGCTTTGTCTCCATTAAAGAATAAAGAGCAACACAAATAGTATGGTTACATGTTTTTAATTTTCCTCTTTAATATATTTAGACATTAAAAATAGTTGATTAAAATGTTTGAAGGGTTGAATTTTATGATACATACTAACATCTAAACAATAATGAATGGTGCAGATTCATTTGTAAAAAATAAATGTGTGTGTGTAAATGTAAATTAGGGTTACTAATTTCCAATTGTAAATATTTGAATAAATGGTTTACTTGAGTAAAGCACAGTTGTCTACCTGAATCATTCCCCTGGATGCACAGGTTGAAAATAACAAGGCAGAAGATGGAGTGAGTCAGGAGTCTATGATCTAAAACTAAGGCTTTAAATAACAAAGAGACAATGACTCAACCAAGAAACTCTTTTGTGATTTCCCACACAGTGGAAGAAAATCCATGTATACAAATATCTTGAACCTAAGTGGACCATGAAATTTTGCAAGAGGAAGGTGAAATGGTAAGTTGAGAGGATGGTTTCTGGTTTTGATGTACCTGTGGTGTGAGATGCACTGAGAAGAACTGCAGAGTCCCCAAAATAAGCATCCACATATACACGTATTTAGACTTTGTGATGACTAGGTAGGTAAAAATTGGGCCTCTCTTCATTTGCAGGATTTGACACTATATTTACTATCTCATCTGAGGTATTAGCATATCTTTAATAGATTTATAACTCTAAGGGCTATGCTAGAACCCCAAGCAGAAAGTAAAAAATATGTTTGAGAAGGATTTAGACACCTCACAATTCATTGCAAAGGATGAGGAGGTAGAGCATACAGAAATTTTAAAAAAAGCTATTTTTGTAAGCAGTGGCTGCTTTTCTATAGGTTCCTGCTCTCCCAAGGAATACTGGGGAAAGTGAAGCACTTGGAGATCTTTATATGTGTACCTGGAGTTTGAGGAACATTTGAAAGTGAAGTCTGAAGATGAGAAAGTGGTGCAATGGGCTTGACGTGAGAGGATAGCAACATATTTGCTGATGTACTGAAAAACAATTATAATCCTCTCCAATCAGTTTATGGGGATGGATGGTGGGGACAGGTAAACCAGGTTGAATATAGAGAAGGGAGGTTTGCTGTACATGTACATTCTGGAGAAGAACTGTTGATCTTAAGGTAATGGGAGCTGACAGAAGAAATCAGTGGAAGGTGTGCGAATGCACAAACAGGCAAACATTTTGAATGGCATGTAGGTAAAGAAGCTGAAGAATTGTTTATGTGTCACAAGCACCTCCTATCATCAAGGATTCTCAAGGAAGCATCTGATGAGTGGAAAAAAGTAGCAGTCAGTTTTATATATCAGATAGATCCAGAGAGAAATTATCTTAAAATATTCCTATTCTAGTTAGAAATCTGGCTCCAAACCTAGAGTTGTAACTGCAGCTATCCAGAACAATGGCAAGAGGCAGTAGGAGAAATGAGCGGAGAAAAAAAAATAAGCCAATCACACAATCTTCCATGAATGTATCATTTTCATTTATTATAAGTTCTAGCTGGAAGAATAAAGAGGAAAGTGATGCTTCTGAAAGAAGATTGAAGTTTTGATTAGTATTTTGAAGGGGTCATTAAAATTACTGAAACCCAGGAATGATTAAATAATCACCAAATTCCATTAAATACAAGTTACCTGAGAAGCCTTGGGTTCTGCAAGACTTTTTACTTATAACAAATGTAGTCTGCTTTCCATATAAATATTAAAAGTTCTGTGGGAGAGAAACACAAAGTGACTGTTTTTATAAGACTGCACATGGTAGCCCTGTTCAAAATACAAAATATATCCCTTTTTGCATTTTCCCACAACTTCTATATGCTCAGAGACATTCAATGAATGTGTTGGAGGTCTCCATGACTAATAAACATTGGAAATCTAATGCACAGTTGTATACTTTGTTAGTTTTTAGAAAAACAGTCTTGAATTTGTACAGGTGTTCATGGTTGGGCATGGTGGCTCATGTAATCCCAGAGACTCAGAAGGCTAAAGCAGGAGGATCACAAGTTTGAAGCCGGTCTCAGCAACTTAGGGAGGTCCTAAGCAATTAAGCAACACCCTTCCTCATAATCAAAAATTTTTACAAAAAGGCTTGGGAGGTGGCCCAGAACTATGAATTATGCCATTTATGTCTAAGAATTATGTCAGTTTCAAGAAAATGAATGGAACTGGAGAGTATCAGATTAATTGAAATCAGTCGGACTGGGAAAGTCAAGAGTCATATGCTTTCTCACATACATGGAAGGTAGGGAGAAAAAGACACAGGCAGGCAAGGGATTTTCAGAAAGATAAAAGGGAGACCAATAGAATAGAGGATAGAAATGGGCAGACAGTTACTTGAAACAGCTTATTTTCAATGGTATTATTTTAGGATTCAAGTAACAAACTAAAAAGTGTGTTCAAATCATTGTAAATTTTAATATTCAAAATTAATGAATTTCTAATTATTGATTACCATTAATGTTTCTCATTTAATATGTGATGATAATTACTTAGAATAGTTATAAGAAAACTAGCTATAGGTAATCATTTAGTTTAAGGAATAATGATTTATCATGATAAGAAATTCAACATCATATAAAAATAAATTTAGAAGTCAGAAATACGAGTCATCACAGTACAGATGTATAATAATTGCTTTAATTAAAATAAAATCCAACCATAATTATATCTGATCCAAAATATTGCAAACAAAGTTTTGTTTCTAATAACATTTTCCATCCATGTGACTTTCTATTGCCAGTGCAATGGGTGGTTGCCTTTATGGTGCATGTCCTCTCATGTCTGTGCTATAGCTACAGGGAATTGGGTGTGGAGAAGGTTCCCAGGGATAATTCCCCATTGAAGAATATGGCAAATAGTTGACAACTTGAGAACCACTGATTTTAGAAACTGGAAGAAAGGAGTTAGGAAATAGAAATAAAATTGATCAATTGGTTGGTATTGCTGTTACTTTTCTTTGAATTTGTGATGGATGTTTTCTGACATTGGATACAGGATGTTACTGTTGTGCATTTGGTTTCATTTGTTATTATTGTATTGTGTTTGAGGAGTGTAATGAAGGTTGATGGAAAGAAGAGAGAAAGGAAAAGAAAATAACAGACAAGGAAAAGATAGGGGTTCTGGATAGTAAAAATGTTATAGGTTTGGAAATGAAGTAAGACAATTTAAGAGAGAGGCAAGACTTACTAAATTTTAGGTGGTCTGAGACTAAATACAGAACCCACGTTTCCTGTCTTTTAAGAATAGGGCCTATAATTCCAAGAATGGATATATTTAAAACAGAATCTGAAGGTGAATGCTTTTGCTGTGCACAATTGTATTAAACTAGGGCATCCACTACATGAAAAAGAGTCATTAAAATTATCAGGACCCAGTCAGCACATTGAATAAGCAAATATTTTTAGACTAAGTTTATTAAATGTGAAAAATTAAGGGCAATTATCTTAAAAAATTATACAAACAGTTGAATACTATCCTAGTAACTTGCCATAGTAACTGCTGAATAAAGAACATTTTTTAAAATTTAATCTATGTTTGCACACTTAACACACCTCCTAGGAGAAATAACGTCAGTTATTATATTATTTAAACAAAATTGAAAATAACTTTAATTTATTATAATCGAGCCAACTGCTACTGCTGTTCAAGCATTTACTATGCAAGTGGTTATTCATTATGCATCCTCATATTGTATGGAGCAAAAAAAATGCACTATTTCAGGGAATGGATTCTCTTTAGAGGCACTAGCTTTATGTTGCTACAAAATTAAGCTTTGTCAACATACACACAAAATCTGGTTATTCAACTGCTAGTTTTAGTGACTTTAAGTACCACAAAGTCATTCTAAAAGATAACTAAATTTTAGTAAAGTTCTTATGACTTAATATTTTAAATGCTGTTTTATCAAAATTTAAAAATTAATACAGGGATATTTGTTTAATTGATATAAGTGAAACCATGCCATCAGTATATTTTTAGAGACTTGAGTTATCACTTAATAACATAATGATGATAACTTTCAAGGCATTTATATAGTCATACATTCTATGGTTAAAAATTAAAAATAATATAAAATGTTTATGTATATATTATGTGTGTATGTATATATTAATTTTGCTTGTTTCCCTATGTGTTTGTGTAGATTTTAGTTGGTGTTGCTGTTACTTACTCAAAACCACAAACATATAATTTTACTGAACATTCATGGATCATTTTATACATTTTCAGGTGATTTTCTAAAAATAGAGACTAAGAAGTAAAGAGACTTCAAGAAGTTGAAATTTACTGGGTACAGTGGTGCACGCCTGTAATCCCAGGGGCTCAGGAGTCTGAGGCAGGAGGATCGAAAGTTCAAAGCCAGTCTCAGCAATTTAGCAAGGCATTTACTAATTCAGCCAGACCCTGTCTCTAGTAAATGTATTTTTTAAAAAAAAGAGTTGGGAATGTCACTCAGTGGTTAAGCAACCCTGGATTTAATCCCCCCCCCAAAAAAAATTAAAGTATTAGTTAATGAACATTTTATGCTGAATAATACTTTAAAATTATTGACCACAATCCCAATATATAACAAAGTTTCTCTCCCCACAAAATTTTATTAAACAGAATATTATCAAATATCTAAATAGCACAAAATGGCAACTATTTTGTGTTCTTTGCAAATTTGTGAGTGCTGATGAAAGTGGTCACATTTTTATGATTTTGTCCTAATATATTTCATTGCAACTTCTGCTTGTGTTATTTGACTTATTTTGCCATAAGATTTTTCACCATATGACCCAGCTATCCCACTCCTTGGTATTTTTCCCAAAGTACTAAATTCAGTATACCTATAAAGACTCAGGCATGTCAATGTTTATAGCAGCTCAATTCACAAAAGCCAAGTTATGGAACTAGTGCAGGTGCCAGTCAATAGGTAAAAGGATAAAGAAAATGTGCTATATATACACAATGGAATTTTATTCAGCCATAAATGGGAATTAAATTATGGCCTTTGCTGCTGAATGGATGGAAATAGGGAACATCATGATAACTAAAACAAGCCAGACTTCAAAAAGTCGAGGGTTATATGTTTTCTCTCATATGTGGAAGCCAGAGCAAAATAAAGGGGAAAAAAGGGTGGGGGAATCCCAGGAAAATAGAGGGGAGATCAGTGGGGTACAGGAAGATGATAGAGAGGGAGGGATAAGGGACAGGAAGGGGAAGAATGTGATTATGTCAGAATGAACCTCATGATTATATATAAACTTCAATGCACTAATAAAATATTTAAAAGATTGTTTTTTTATTTGTATAACTGCTTTGTGGAAAATTATGGTATACGACTAATATTTTTTGCACTATTTGATATCCTTTTTCTTGAGTTAGTCAAATTCTTACAGAAAACCTCAGTCCAAACCAGAGCATGGGCATTCATTGCACACTCTCCACCGTATTTGGTTCTTATTTAAGCCTACATGCTGACTATTCTCACATAATATCCTACAATTTTCTCTTCTTGTCCTTGTCTGACTCCTTATTATGTTTCTTTTTTATTCACTCTTAATATTTGGTACTTGCCATAAAATATAGCCTTACCTACCTGTACTAAATTGTACATTTTGATGTAAAAGAAAAAAAAATCATGCTAATTCCTCTAAAGAAGAGCATCAGCACTCAATAGTTCAATTGTTCTAAATTGTTCTATTGTTCTAAATTTCATGGAAATTGCTTGCTGATTTTTCTTTACAGTTTATCTATGTAAGTTTGCATCCCTAAACACTATTCTGAATTCACCAGTGCTTTGAACTTCAGATGAATTAATACACAGAGTACATTCTTCTCTATTCTAGCTAAATTCTTTTAAAATTAGTCTTATAAAATTCATCCATATTGTTTATTAAATTGTAGTAAGATCTATTTCATTTATATACAGTATTCAATTATATGCATGGAAATTTATTTAAGTATTCTATGATTGATAGCCATTTAGTTGTTAAGCTAGGTTTTTATTTGTATTTTAATATTCTGTATGATGTTTTCCATAAAATCAAGTGTTTCAGTTTATGCTTTCTGAATCTGCATCTTTTTTGAGGAGGTCTTCCCTACACCAAAAAATAAACATATAAAAGCTATATATTTTCTTCTAACAATTTAATAATGATTTTATATTTAGTCTTTTATTTATTTCAATATTTTAATAATGGATTGAAGATACTTTACTGGACTATGCATCTATTTTAATCTGGTTTGAAAAACAAGCTTCATAATAAATTAATCTTCCACATCAACTTGTTTGAGTTTTTATTTTTTTGGTCACATTATATAGTCTATTTCTATAGCAAAAGTTATTTTTTTTGCTTTAATTCTACAATAACAACATGAAACTATAATTTCTTTGTAACTTCATTTTTATTTCTTTCTTTATTTTCAAAATAAGTATAATAAAAATGCATTTTTCAGAGGAAGTATAATTTGTTAAACCCCCAATAAAAATTACTTGAAATTGCCTTGAATTTGTGCAAATATCTAATAGGTATCTTAGTCAGTTTGGGCTGCTAAACAAAAATACTAGTTGGTGTAAACAATAAAAAATATTTTTTCCAGTAGTGGAAGCTGATAAACTCAAAACTAAAGTGCTAACCACTTCATTTTGGGAGGTGGGTATTTCTTGACTTGAAGTTGGATGCCCTACTGATACACCATCCCATGGCAGAGAGAGAGAGATCTTTTTTCCTCATATAAGGGCATTAATCTGATCATGAGTATTCCACTTTTATTAGCTAATTACCTCCAAAATTCTCCACTCCCCAAATATCATTATACTGGGATTTAGGGCTTCCAAATTTGAATTTTGAGGGTGAACACAAACATACTATTTCTATCAGTCAGTATTGTATATATATATATATATATATATATATATATATATATATATTATCCTAGAAAGCTATAAATTTCTAAAATATTTCTGAGAATCTTGGCTTTCCTAACTTTGTAAGGAATTATGACTTTTTGGCTTCTTATCAAGATTTTGAAGTAAAAATCTCATGGTATTTATAGGGGACGTAAACATTAGCTAGAAGGGTGATTTTAAAGTTGTAAAATATTGTTATTTACAGTAGTCATAACTTATTCCTCATTTAATTTACAATGCCTTTAACTTTTGACCATCTTATATTACAATTTTTGCTTGATTTAAAACTATTTATGTTGTATATAATTGACTATATAATTGACTAAAAATGTTTGAAATAAAATATTGATGCTATCAAATTTTGTTCAACATTTTATTGCTAGAATTATGGTCATAATTATTTAGTTTATTAACTTATTCAACTATGTTAATACCTGGTCTAATGTAGGAATATTCCCCAATTTTTTGATTCAACTATCTCCACCAAGAAAAATTATCATTTTAGAAATAATTCTGAACAATTTTTTGTTAGATTTTTTTTTCAGGAATTCCACATCCTTGTTTGAAATCAAAGAATATTTCATTATATAATGTTTGAATATTATAGTTACTAAGTATTTACAAAGTGTGGACGTTTTAATCTTCTGCTATGCTTAAGATGCTTCAGTATTAGAAGTGAATTCCAAGATCTCACTCATTCGAATTCTGAAACAATAGATGATGCCAAAGAAGTTAGAGATGAAGATATTAACTTACTATGGTAAAACTGGACTTAGGAGTGCTGAGTTCATCTGAGGGAAGCAGTTTCCAGAGGGTGGGGGAGACTCTGAAGTCCTGCTGCTCATATGTTGCTCTTCCCTTTGGCATCTTCAGGAAGAAAAACCAGTGAAAGGAAGAGAGAAAGCACATTTTCTTTCTATGTAATTCTCAAAAGAAAGAAAGAGAGTGAGGAATGAATACTTTCTTTCCTAAGTGTCATTTATACATTTGATAAAAAATTTCTCTTGTATACTAAGGCAGAGAAATAAGCAATGAACATAAATATAAAATTATTTTAGTTTTCCTGGATCCTCAACCTTTCCATAAAAAATAGAATCTTTTTTATATTTATAGAAATATTTTGAGGATTTTGCTAGAAATTGTATATGATAGTTAATGTTATATGTCAACTAGGCTGGGTACTGGGACTCCTACCTAGTTGAATCAAACATTATTCTGGGTGCTTCTGTAAGATCATTTAAGTAAAAGTTCAAAAATTAAATGGATAGACTAAGGAAAGTAGCTCTGGCGTCCACGCTCAATATGGATTGGTATTATCCAATCAGTTGAAAGCGTGAATAGAACAAGAAAGGTAACCAACCCTTAAATAAAAGGGAATTCCTGCTGCCTGACATCCTGAACCTCAAATCTGCTAACCTTTACACTTGGGAAAAGTATTTATGTATGTATGTGTGTGTTTGTGTGTGTATATATGCATGCATATATATAATGTATATATAGTATATAAATATACATATACTATGTGTGTGTGTATATATATATATATGTGTACACACACATACATATATATGTAATTGTTAGAGGACAATGATGATTTTGTGTGTCAACTTTACTAGAGTATATTTCCCAATTATTGAATCAAACACAAATCTTTGTGTTTCTTTGAAAGTACTTTGTGGAAACCTTTCACAAACATCAACTCAAAAAGGATCATGTGCCTAAGTGTAAAATACAAAGCTACAAAACTCCTAGAAGATTATTACTGTGGATATGGTGATTACTTTTTACATATAATATCAAAGGCATGATGTTGGTGAATTAATTATGGATGTTCAACTGCCCAGAGACAGAGGCAATACCTCTCTTGGAAATTTCTTGGTGCAAAAGCTCTGATCGAAGTTTACACAGTTGCTATGGTGACATCCTGTTCAAAGGGGAATTCTGTGCTATCCACAGAATTTATCAGTTCATGACCTAAGGTTCAAACGCCAACCACAAGGGGTTAGAGAATTATACATGCAAGCTAATAATGTAATCAGGCTGTTCATATCTTGACCTCGGTTCTGTTTGTTTAAAAGTCACTTTCTAACAATAAATCCCTTTGATCTTAAAAACCTATATAAAAAAATGTGCCAAGCTTGCTCATGGTCAGTTTTCCTTCATCAGAGGTTGGCTGATCCACTGGGCCCAAACACTTTCTCTACTTTTGACTCTTGTTTGTCGTTTCTCAATCTTCTTGCCATCTCTTGGGGGAAACTGAATAAACAGCCATGCAGGAGAGGACAGCGCAATAGATGAAAGAAAGAATTGATAAGCTGGATATTGCAAATGTTATAATCTTCTCTGAAAAATGCAATGTGAAGAGAATGAGAACACATGGTCTTCTGTGTGTAAAAAGCACATCTGATAAAAAAATTGTTATCCAAAATATATATAAAAAAACAAACATTTAAATCTTAACAAGAAAATAAACAACCTGATAAAGGAAAGGAGCCAACCTTCACAGACACATAACCAAAGAAAATATGTAGCTGGTATATTTGTCAGGATTCTCCAGAGGAACAGAATCACTGAGATGCATAGATGTAGATGGAAATTATTTTACACAATTATGAAGACTGACAAGTCCCAGGTTATGCTGTGTGTAATTGGAAAACTAAGGAATTCAGTAGTATAACTTGGTCTAAGTCCAAAGATCTGAGAACCAGGGAATCCATGATGTAACTGTTAACCCAAGCTCAGGGGCCGCTGGTAATAGGTATCGGCATTCAAGTATCTGTAGTTCTGATATCCAAAAGTGGGAGAGGATGGAAGTACCAGCTCCAAAAAGGAGAAGGAATTAATCTTTCTTTTGCTTTGTTTTTTTCCCTAGTACAAGCCCTTAAAAATTGTATTGTGCAAATCCACATTCAGGAGAAGGGATCTTCCTTAATCCACCAATTTAAATGCCAATCCCTTCTACAAACACATTCATAGATATACCCAGAAACATAAATCTTACTAACCATCTATATATTCCTTAATGCAATCGAATTAATACATAAATTAAACCATCAGACAGAAAACAGTCATGTGGAAGATACTCTGCATCATATGTCAACAGGGAAATGCAAATTAAAAATATGTTGATTTACTATTACACACCTATTAGAATTGCCAAAATCCAGAATACTGAAAACACCAAATTTTAGACGGGATGTGGAATGAGAAGAACTCTCATTGATTGCTTGTGAGAACTAAGATTGGTGCATGTAAAATTGACTTCTTTTTTTATTTTTTATTAATTTTTGGTGGCTTTTTAAAAACTATGTTTTCATTTGTTGTTTTTAATTATGCATGGCAATAGAATGTATTTTGACATATTATACATACAAGAAGTAAAACTTCTCAAGCAGAAGAGGTGCACATGATGTGGAATTAAATTGCTAATGTATTCATATATGAACATAGAAAAGTAAAGTCAGATTCATTCTACTATCTTTCCAATTCCCTTTTCCACACCCTTACTTCATTCCCCTTTTTCTAATCCAAAGTACTTCCATTTTTCTGTACCCCCTTCCTTTATTGTGAGTTAGAATCTACATATCAGAGAGAATATTTGGCCTTTGGCTTTGGAGGGATTGGCTTATTTCAATTAGTGTGATATTCTCCAGTTCTATCCATAATTTAATTTTTCTTCATTTTTCTTCCTGGTTCAATAATATCCCATTGTATATATGTACCAGGGCACCTAGGTGTGGAGAGCAGTGACAGTGATTGGGAGACTAGTGTCTGAGATTGGGGTCCCTGATGACTTCATGGCTGTGGCATACTTGGTGACTGGGAAAGTTTCTTTGAAAAGGCATAGGATGCCCGGTTGCTGTGGAGATGTCTGCCATGCTAGAGTCTTATTCCCAGGAGCTGCTGTGCCTGAGAATAAAAGTGCAAAATTCTCCTAACATTGCACATTGCAACCATAGAATGTAATTGAGGAAATAGTTGCATACTGTTGCTAACTCTGTGACTTTCATGAATTCAAAGAATAATGCTTACATAGTCTTTAATCTGATTTATATATATATAATAAAGATTGCTGGTGTAAATCTTTAGACCTGCTTCTCCATCAGAAAGCAGCGCTCCATCTGACCGCAGCTGTTTATTCTCGAAGATCTGCATGTGTTGACTCTTGATTTCTTCCGATTTCCCACTGCCCCTTGCGGGAATCTGCTAGTTTGGCCACACTGGCCATGGCACCTAGGTTGGTTTTATTATAGTTTAGCTATTGTGAATTGAACTGCTGTAAACATTGATTACAGCATGACTATACTATGCTGATTTTATGTACATTGGGTATATACAGAGGAGTGGGATAACTGGGTCAAATGGTGGTTTCATTTCCAAGTTTTCCAAGGAATCTCCATACTACTTTACATGCAGTCCCATCAGCAATGTATTTCCCCACATCTTTGCCAACATTTATTGTTACTTGTATTTTTGATAATTCTCATTCTGACTGTAATGAGATAAAAATCTCAGTGTAGTTTTAATTTCTCTAACTGCTAGAAATCTTGAACATTTTTTCATATATTCGTTGATTGATCATACTTCTTCTGTGAAGTGCCTGTTCAGTTCCTTTGCCCATTTATTGATTGGGTTATTTGTTTTTTGAGTTCTTTATATATACTAATGCTGTATCCAAGTTGCAAGTGAGAAAGATTTTCTCCCATTCTGTAGGCTCTCTTCACACTCTTGAATGTTTCCTTTACTGTGAAGAAGACTTTTAATTTGATACCATCCCATTTGTTGATTTTTTATTTTATTTCTTGTGTTTTAGGAGTCCAGTTAAGAAAGTCAGTTCCTAAGCCAACATAATGGAGATTCAGGACTACTTTTTCTTCTGTTAGGCCCTGGGTCTCTGGTGTAATGACTAGGTCCTTAATCCACTTTCAGTTTTGTGAAGCATGAGAGATAGGAGTTTGATTTCATTCTGCTACATATGGATTTTCAGTTTTCCCAGTAGCATTTGTTGAAAAGGCCATCCTTTCTCCAAAATATGTTTTTGGCACCTTTGTCTAATATAAAATTACTATATTTTTGTGGGTTTCTTTTTGTCTTCTATTCTGTGCCATTGGTCTACATGTTTGTTTTGGTGCCAATACAATGCCATTTTGGTTACTATAGCTCTGTAATATAGTTAAATTTAGAGGTATTATGATGACTCCTGCTTCATTTTTCTTGCTAAAGGTTGCTTTAGCTATCTAGGTCTCTTTTTTTCCAAAGTAAAATTTCATGACTGCTTTTTGTATTTTTATGAAGAATGTCATTAGAATTTTAATACAAATTGCATTAAATCTGTAGAGAGCTTTTGGTAGTATGGCCATTTTGACAATATTAATTCTGCCTCTCCAAGAATATAAGAGATCTTTTCATCTTCTATGGACTTCTTCAATTTCTTTCTTTACTATTTTGTAGTTTTGTAGAGGTCTTTCACCTCTTTTATTAGATTGATTTCCCAATTTTTTTAAAATTTTTTATTGTTGGTTGTTCAAAACATTACAAATTTCTTGACATATCATATTCCACACTTTGATTCAAGTGGGTTATGAACTGCCACCTTCACCCCATACAGATTGCAGAATCACATCAGTTACACATCCATTGATTTACATATTGCCATACTAGTGTCTGTTGTGCTCCGCTGCCTTTCCCATCCTCCACCATCCCCCCTCCCCACCTCTCCCCTCCCCTCCCCTCCTCTCTCTCTACCCCCTCCACTGTATAACCCTGAGGGTCTCCTTCCATTTCCATGCAATTTCCCTTCTCTCTCCCTTTCCCTCCCACCTCTCATCCCTGTTAAATGTTAATCTTCTTCTCCTGTTCTTCGTCCCTACTCTGATCTTAGTTACTCTCCTTATATCAAAGAAGACATTTGGCATTTGTTTTTTAGGGATTGGCTAGCTTCACTTAGCATAATCTGCTCTAATGCCATCCATTTCCCTGTAAATTCTATGATTTTGTCATTTTTTAATGCAGAGTAATACTCCATTGTGTATAAATGCCACATTTTTTTTATCCATTCGTCTATTGAAGGGCATCTAGGTTGGTTCCACAGTCTTGCTATTGTGAATTGTGCTGCTATGAACATCGATGTAGCAGTGTCCCTGTAGCATGCTCTTTTTAGGTCTTTAGGGAATAGACCAAGAAGGGGAATAGCTGGGTCAAATGGTGGCTCCATTCCCAGCTTTCCAAGAAATCTCCATATTGCTTTCCAAATTGGCTGCACCAATCTGCAGTCCCACCAGCAATGTACAAGTGTACCCTTTTCCCCACATCCTCGCCAGCACTTGTTGTTGTTTGACTTCATAATGGCTGCCAATCTTACTGGAGTGAGACATGGCAGAGATCTGATGTCATCAGAAAGCGGCGGAGGAGAGAACTTCATCAATACCAGGGGCGACAGAAACAGTTGGTCTCCTGGTAGTGGGGGTGAGGCACAGACACCCGAGTCTCCTCGCTTTGTCGTCAAGCCAGAGGGGAGGAGCCGGGCCGCCGCCAGCGCCCAGAGCAGGCCCAGCGGCTCGCCAGCCAGCGTGGTGACCGCGTGACCCCAATTGGAGAGGGGGCGGAGCGGAGCCGCCACCCGCGCCCGCAAGGTGGGCAGACCCGCGACCCAGTGGTACATGGGCGTGGTAGGAGGGGCAGGGCAGAGCTGCCGCCCGCGCTTGCAAGGTAAACAGACCTGGCGGGTCAGGCCCAGTGGCCTGCCAGCGAGGTCACCCCAACTGGAGTAGGGGCAGAGCAGATCCTTCGCCCACACCCGGATCAGGCCCTGCCGGTGTGGTGGTCACGTGACCCCAATTGGAGTGGGGGCGGAGCGGAACCGCCACCCATGCCCGCAGGGTGAGCAGACCTGTGACCAACCTGCAGATCAGGCCCAGGGGTCCGCAGGCGTGGTAGGAGGGGCAGGGCAGATCTGCCGCCCGCGCCTGCAAGGTAGGCAGACCTGAGACAGACCGGCGGATCAGGCCCAGGAGCCTGCTGGCGTGGTACACACACCACCCTAATTGGAGTAGGGGCAGAGCAGAGTCGCCGCCTGTGCCAGGAACAGGCCAAGCGACCTGCAGGCGGGGTAGTCACGACACCCCAATTGGAGTAGGGGCAGAGCAGAGCCACCCAATTTTTTTGAGGCTACTATAAATGGCATAGTTTTCCTAATTTCTCTTTCAGTTGATTCAGCACTTATGTATAGGAATGTAATTTATTTATGGATTTTTTATTTTATTTATTTTTATTTATTTTTTTTTTTATTTTATTTTTTCCTAAAAAGCAAATGCCAAATGTCTCCTTT
Source organism: Marmota monax (assembly GCF_021218885.2). NCBI lineage: Eukaryota > Metazoa > Chordata > Mammalia > Rodentia > Sciuridae > Marmota > Marmota monax. Next base: position 54,240 of record NW_026694956.1, read on the forward strand.
GATATAAGGAGAGTAACTAAGAACAGAGTAGGGACGAAGAGCATGAGAAGAAGATTAACATTAAACAGAGATGAGAGGTGGGAGGGAAAGGGAGAGAAAAGGGAAATTGCATGGAAATATTTATGGATTTTTTTATATCCTACTACTTTTCTGTATTCATTTATGAGCACTAGAATTTTTCTGGTGGAGTTTTTGGGTCTTCTAAATATAGAATCATGTCATTGGTGAATAGGGATAGTTTGATTTCTTTTTCATTGAAAATTAAAAATGAGAGGAATGAAATTCAATAACTTTGAAGTCATTTATCAGCAGTGTTTTTATGTAGTGAACTTATCTCTACCTGCCTTCTTGTGTGTGTTTATGTGACTTTTCCACCATGTACAAATATATTTTGTAGATTTTATTATATTTTTTTTTCCAAAACTGAGATGGAAAATTAAAGAAAAAGCAGAACTATTGCTTCTACATAATTTCAAATTGAGACAAACTTACTATATTTATTAATAAATTAATGCAACTCTCAAAAGTTTATTTATTTATTTCCTGGTAGTTATTTCCTTTTTTATTCACCTTTTCTCTTACATAATGCATACGGAAACTGGATTAATTTGGAGGATGTTAGCATCAGACTGCCTAATTTCAAATCAAGACTCAACCACATGTAAGAGTAAGCCTTAGAAAAATAAATCACGCTCTCTGTGCCTCAGTGTCCAGGTTTCCAAAGAGAAGATAATCATATAAACTACCTTAGGGACTTTGTAATGATTATGAATCATGCATATAAGTTGAATAACATGTGGGCCAACACATTAATAATTTAACAAATGTTAACAATCATTAGCATTTACAGAGGAGTTTCTTTCATTAAATTAATAAAAATATTTTATTTGGTTGACCTATAGCCATTAACATAATGTGACCCTAGTCCCGAAAAATTGCAGAATCTAATTAATTTTCTAAAAACCCATATTTAATAGAACTAATTATCACTAAACATCCTCTATACTTCCTCTTATTTGCAACTCTAACAATCTAATTAAGCAGCACACAAATAGGAACTAAAAAGAAACAATAATCCTAAGAATTAATGTTAAGTGTGTATGTTAAATTTTATCAGATATAATTCATTAAGTCAAAATGGATATGACAAACAGAAGTAGTATATTAAAATTTCATGTCATCTTTGGCTTATTGAGGTACTGCAGGACAGTAAATCATAGACTGTAAAACTGTTGGTGATTTTTATTATTTAATATTAGGATATTTTAAAGATATTATTTAGAATAGTTTAAAGATAATGTTACCATTAACTAATACTATTAAATAATATCTTACAAATATATCTTGAATTTCTTCATTTCATTGATATTTATTAGTTGTAAGGCACCATTAGTGGATACATTGAAATATATCTTTATTATTATAATTTAGTAGTCTAAAATATGTCTGTTTTTATTGATGATGTGATCACTAACAGACCATAAGAACAAAATAGGCACACAGATTTTGGGTCTTCTGTTTGTCTGCTTTACTATAGTTTAGTAAAAGCCTCATTAAAACATATTAAAATGTTATTTGTATGACTATCATCATGGGAGAATTTTTTTTCTCTCAGAATAAGCAAGCCTAATTATGTATGAAATTCAAACCTTTGAAAGAAAAAAAAAATTTTTCTTAATTTAAGAGGCTTTATGGCTTTAGTCTGAGAATGGAGGGAAAACTAATTTCAGAAATTGAATATTATATATATATCTTCTGGCAGAATTTTAGTTAATGAATGCTTGTTAATGAATGCCTACAATTACTAAAGTCATGTAGATCAATGATTCTTAAAAAAAAAAAAAGAAAGAAAATTTTAGCCAAACAACATTTTTGAGGTACAATGAAATCCAAATTTTATTCTGAAGAAAGGATAGCAAATCTACTAAATCTATTAATTCAAAGTAGTTATGAATAATATGTCAATAATTGCAAATTTAAAATCAACCTGTAACATGACAAATATCTGTAGAACATATTGAATGGTACCAAATTCAAACAGAAGCATAAATTGAAATAAAATGTGTAAAACCCAGGGAAATGCAGTAATTGAAGCAAAATCAATTTCTCACTTATAAATCTGAATAGTAAAATAAAATTATGCTAATCTAATGTATTTGCCTTATTGTGTTTTTTGGTTCATTATGCTGCATGCATAAATATGAGATGATTATTTTCCCTTTGATAATACTCCTTAAGTTATTTGATTTAAATTGGTTTGCTTCCTTTAAGTGCTGCCAAAGCCTTTGAAAGATTTTGTTTCTAAATGAGCTTTTCACTGCCTGCTATATTTTATTTTTATTTAGTGTTGTTTACATCATGTAAAAGGCATTACAAATTATTTTACTTACTTGTGTGTGAGTCCAAAGTCCATAAATATTTCAAGTAATCTTCCATTTTTCTTTTAGAATGTTGTGTTCAATAAGAACATATAAAAAATCTGGGATGCTGTTTATGACAGTAAATACTTTCAGATTTTCCAGTGGTTTAGGTTCTTGCTGTCCAAATTCTCTAAATCAATTCAACTTTGTTATTTTCCTGCTTATTGTACAGTTAGTAAATTTTTCTTTTTTTCTCTCCTTTCACAGTAACAATTTTTTAGTCTTCACTGTTAAATAATTATCAAGATTCCCTTCAAAAATGTCTCCTTTTGCTAAATTTTCATGATTATGCCAATAATGATAGAAAGCAAGAAAAATTAGGCAAAAAAATAAGTAATGTATATGCTAAGAATTAAAAATATGTAAATAATTACTTCATCAATATTGTTTGCTCTCGGGTTCTATTTTCAAATTTCAAATATCTGGTACTCAGGCTATCTTTACTAGAGCGTGTTGTTATATTGAGAATGACAAAATCTTCATATTTATGAAAATCCATACAAAGTAGTGGGAAAAGTCAAATAATACAGATTATGAATAAGTACTGATTTGTGATAAAATACATTCTAGTATATGTATATCAAGAATGTTTCTCCCTAAATAGATATTTTAAGGATTTTTTTTTTGTTTTTAATGAGATTGAAAAAATTCTTATGTTCTTTCTTCCTTCTTTTTCATTCTTTCCTGCCCATTTTTCCTTTCTTCCTCATTTTTACATATTTCCTTCTTCCTTTCTTTTTTCTTTCTTACAACAAATAGATAGAGTAGTATTATATAATATTGATCATGAGTGAAAATGTGTGCAGGGGATGGGAAGTTAACTTGAATGTTACAGAAAATGTATTAGAAACACAAATGACTAGGGTGGATAAATATGGTTCTCTGGTGCTTCCTGTCAGACTTTTAGACTGGAGTGGTGTGAACAGCTATGTTCTAAGTAGGAAACAGAGATAGTGGACCATGGTCTATCCAATTGACCAGATATGCCACGTTAAGTAAAATCTATAAATGCAGTCATGGTAGAATTTTTTCATAAAATTTTTGATTTGTAAAAGCCAGAAAGGGTTTCAACCTTACAAATCTGAAGTTTATGGGACATGTGATGTGTGTCTGCAGGCATGGTAGGCCAGACTTCATGCAGCCAGTGCTGCCTGATGCTGCCAGTGCAGCTAGTGCTTTCCTGAAAGGAAACCAGACACCTATGCCTGAATTATAATTGCACCAATATGCATTCTTCAAGACAAGTTATTTAATTTAAATGAGTTTTTATATCCAAATAAATATTAGGGACCTTATAAGGCTCAAACTAGACAACATGTGAAAATGAAAAATGAGTAATGTTTTATATGTGTAATCAAAATCGTGGACTTATCTTGAGACATAAGTATATGAAGAAAATTAAGACCATATACTCATTTAATACCTCACAATTTAAAAAGGAAGTGCATTTATAAGCAAATAAGGTAACACTTTATCCGAGGAGTTCCAATATGAATGAATGAATAAATCGCAGCAGTATGGAGAAGGGATACCAGAATCCAGAGGAGGTCAGGGACAGCAAATTATCACACATTAATTTTAAACTTCATTTCAAGTAGGTGTTTTTATTCCTCACCTTATATTCAGAATACAGGAAATCTTTAATGTGCACATCATTTACTGGCCAACAATCATTTAGTGATTCACTTTGCAGCTTACTAAAGAAAATATACGCATAACTAACTTATTTAGTTTAACATTCAAATTATTTAACATTGCTTAGAGCATATAGATCACAGTGTAAATATGATAGATACATCCTTAAACTTTTCTCATGAATATGGCATACTGTGTATGGAAATCTTATAAATATGACATTATAAATATGACATTATATGTATATATATGACATTATAAATATGTATTATTTTTAACTTATGTGTATATATTTTTATATATTAAAATATGTATGTTTTATTTACTAAACCATAACATAAATATGCCAGTTCTTTAAAGTCGTATATGAATTTTTGAAAAGTAAAATAATCCAAATAGTATTCCTCTCCCAGTTACAAAAAGAGAACAAAAAACAGTACATTAAACAATTTGCATGAAAAACCTCAGGACTTCACGTTCTCTAAACATTTGAAAGCAACTGCCATCTGTCCATTGTACCCAATGGTACTTCTTCCCTGAGGTCACTCTTTACATCTCCTGCATTCAGTTCTCACAATTGCAGTCTAAGTCAAAGCACTAGTTCTAAAATTGTCCCTCTGACATTCATTTTTTGAGAAAAACAAAAACAAGAGTCTGCAAGGCGCGCTGGGATAGAGACGCAGGGTTACAGCGCTGCAGTTTCTGCCAGACGCGCAAGCACCGCACTCAGGGCTGAATTCTGGGTTCGAGACGGGGAAGGAAGCGGTCCATCTCGGTTCTCCACACCGGTCAGACCACAGAGGAGGCCAGCAGCCACCATGTTGGTAAACTGACGTCACCACACCTGTTTTTGACTGACCGCAGCTCATTCAGCCATAGAACAGGTAATTTCAGGCTGCAATTCGCCTGCGGCTTGCAGACAGATTGCTAGGGTTCAGCGCCTGGGGGCTTCTTAAAATCTGATCTTATCGGAGTGAACACGGAGTGCGGGGCGGCCAAGTCCCGGCTCCCGGAACCGTCCCGGAACCGCCCTGGCTCCGGGCTGCGGAGCCTGCGGAGGCTGCTTCTTGGACCCTGCTAATATCAGAGCAAACACGAAACACCAAGAAGCCGAATTCCAGCTCCCGGAACTGAGCCCGCGGGGACTGCTTCTTGGAGCTTACACTTATAGGAGCTTACACCGAGCACAGAGCGGCCGAGTTCCGGCTCCCGGAACCGTCCCGGAACCGCCCTGGCTCAGGGCTGTGGAGCCCGCGGAGGCTGCTTCTTGGACCCTGCTACTATCAGAGCATACACCAAACACTAAGCGGCCGAGTTCCGGCTCCCGGAACTTCCCTGGACCGGGGCTAGGAGCCCGCGGAAACTGTGTCTCGGTCCGGGTCCTGCTGAGGGCAGGTCAGGACTCACCCATTGCTTGGGTTGCCTGGCAAGGGGAACGAAATGCTGCCATTCGCATAGGATACCAACATGGCAGAGATCTGATGTCAGCAGAAAGCGGTGGAGGAGAGATCTTCATCAATACCAGCGGTGACATAAGCAGTTGGTCTCCTGGTAAGGGGGGTGAGGCTCAGTCACCCGAGTCTCCTCAATTTGTCCTCGAGCCGGAGGGAAGGAGCCGGGCCGCCGCCAGCCCCCGGAGCAGGCCCAGCGGCTCGCCAGCGTGGTGACCGCATGACCCCAATTGGAGAGGGGGCGGAGCGGAGCCGCCACCCACACCCGCCAGGTGGGCAGACCCACGACCCAGTAGTACATGGGCGTGGTAGGAGGGGCAGGGCAGAGCCGCCCTTCGCGCTTGCAAGGTAAACAGATCTGTGACAGCCTGGCGGGTCAGGCCCAGTGGCCTGCCAGTGTGGTACACACGTCACCCCAACTCGAGTAGGGGCAGAGCAGATCCTTATCCCACGCCCGGATCAGGCCCTGCCGGTGTGGTGGTCACGTGACCCCAATTGGAGTGGGGGTGGAGCGGAACCGCCACCCGTGCCCGCAGGGTGAGCAGACCAGTGATCAACCTGCAGATCAGGCCCAGGGGTCTGCAGGCGTGGTAGGAGGGGCAGGGCAGATCCGCCGCCCGCGCCTTCAAGGTAGGCAGACCTACAACAGACCGGCGGATCAGGCCCAGGAGCCTGCCGGCGGGGTACAAACACCACCCTAATTGGAGTAGGGACAGAGCAGAGTCGCCTCCCTTGCCAGGAACAGACCCAGCATCCTGCAGGCGGGGTAGTCACGACACCCCAATTGGAGTAGGGGCAAAGCAGAGCCTCCACTCGTGCCCGAAAGGTGGGCAGATCTGCGACCGACCAGCAGGACAGGCCCAGTGGCCTGCTGGTACGACAGACACGTCACCCCAATTGGAGTAGGGGCAGAACAGAGCCGCCACCAGCTCCCAGAACAGGCCCAGTGACCTGCCGGCGTGGTAGCCACGACACCCCAATTGGAATAAGGAGAGAGCAGAGCCGCCGCCCGCACCTGCAGGAAAGATACGCAAGCAGTATGAAAAGACAAGGAAAGAAAGGACCACAAGCAATGCAGGTCAACGCAACTTTAGAAGAGGTAACAGCTGCAGCAGATGGAATGTCAGATAAAGAATTCAGGATATACATGCTTCAGATGATCTGGAGTATCAAGGAAGACATTAAACAGCAAAATCAGACAATGAAAGATCACTTCGACAACGAATTACGCAAACAAATCCAGGAAGCAAAGGATCAACTATACAGGGAGATAGAGGTTATAAAAAACAAGCAATCAGAAATCCTAGAAATGCAGGAAGCAATAAACCAACTTAAAAACTCAATGGAGAATACTACCAACAGAGTAGAACACTTAGAAGATAGAACATCAGACAATGAAGACAAAGTATTTCAACTGGAAAAGAACATAGACAGCTCAGCAAGACTGTTAAGAAACCATGAGCAGAACATCCAAGAAATATGGGATAACATTAAGAGACCAAACTTAAGAGTCATTGGGATACAGGAAGGTACAGAGCTCCAAACCAAAGGAATGAGCAGTCTATTCCATGAAATAATACAAGAAAACTTCCCAGACTTGAAGAATGAGACAGAATCCCAAATCCTAGAAGCCTACAGGACGCCGAATGTGCAAAATCATAAGAGATCCACACCTAGACACATTATAATGAAGATGCCCAACATACAGAATAAGGAGAGAATTTTAAAAGCTACAAGAGAAAGGAAGCAGATTACATTTAGGGGCAAGCCAATCAGGATAACAGCTGATCTTTCAACACAGACTCTGAAAGCTAGAAGATCCTGGAATAACATATTTCAAACACGGAAAGATAATGGGTTCCAACCAAGAATTGTGTATCCAGCGAAATTAAGCTTCAGGATGGAGAATGAAATTAAAACCTTCCACGATAAACAAAAGTTTAAAGAATTCGCAGCTAGAAAACCATCTCTTCAAAACATCCTAGCCAAAGTATTACAGGAAGAGGAAATGGAAAATAACAATGAAAACCAACAGTGGGAGGTAGGACAGTAAAGGGGGGGGGGAAACAATCAAAGAGGAAAACAAACAATGTTTAGTAACAGAAATAAACAAATATGGCTGGAAGAACAACCCATATCTCAATAATAACCCTAAATGTTAATGGCTTAAACTCACCAATTAAGAGACACAGGCTAGTAGAATGGATCACAAAACAAGACCCAACAATATGCTGCCTACAGGAGACGCATTTGATAGGAAAAGACATACATAGGCTGAAGGTGAAAGGTTGGGAAAAATCATATCACTCATATGGACTTCGGAAACAAGCAGGCGTGTCCATACTCATATCAAATAAAATAGATTTCAAGCCAAAGTTAATCAAAAGAGATAAAGAGGGACACTACATACTGCTTAAGGGAACCATACACCAACAAGACATAACAATCATAAATATTTATGCCCCAAACAATGGTGCAGCTATGTTCGTCAAACAAACTCTTCTCAAGTTCAAGAGTCTAATAGACCACCACACCATAATCATGGGAGACTTCAACACACCTCTCTCGCCACTGGACAGATCTTCCAAACAAAAGTTGAATAAGGAAACTATAGAACTCAATAACACTATTAATAACCTAGACCTAATTGACATATATAGAGTATACCACCCAACATCAAGCAGTTACACTTTTTTCTCAGCAGCACATGGATCCTTCTCAAAAATAGATCATATATTATGTCACAGGGCAACTCTTAGACAATATAAAGGAGTAGAGATATTACCATGCATCTTATCTGATCATAATGGAATGAAACTGAAAATCAACGATAAAAGAAGGAAGGAAAAAGCATACATCAATTGGAGAATGAACAATAGGTTACTGAATGATCAATGGGTTATAGAAGACATCAAGGAGGAAATTAAAAAATTCTTAGAGATAAATGAAAACACAGACACAACATATCGGAATCTATGGGACACATTGAAAGCAGTTCTAAGAGGAAAATTCATTGCTTGGAGTTCATTCCTTAAAAAAAGAAAAAACCAACAAATAAATGATCTCATACTTCATCTCAAAATCCTTGAAAAAGAAGAGCAAAACAACAGCAAAAGAAGTAGAAGGCAAGAAATAATTAAAATCAGAGCTGAAATTAATGAAATCGAAACAAAAGAAACAATTGAAAAAATTGACAAAACTAAAAGTTGGTTCTTTGAAAAAATAAACAAGATCGACAGACCCTTAGCGATGCTAGTGAAGAGAAGAAGAGAGAGAACTCAAATTACTAGCATAGGGGATGAAAAAGGCAATATCACAACAGACACTTCAGAAATACAGAAGATAATCAAAAACTATTTTGAATCCTTATACTCCAATAAATTAGAAGATAGTGAAGGCATAGATAAATTTCTTAAGTCATATGATCTGCCCAGATTGAGTCAGGAGGATATAGAAAACCTAAACAGACCAATATCAATTGAGGAGATAGAAGAAACCATCAAAAGACTACCAACTAAGAAAAGCCCAGGTCCCGATGGGTATACAGCAGAATTTTACAAAACCTTTAAAGAAGAACTAATACCAATACTTTTCAAGCTACTTCAGGAAATAGAAAAGGAGGGAGAACTTCCAAATTCATTCTATGAGGCCAACATCACCCTGATACCTAAACCAGACAAAGACACTTCAAAGAAAGAAAACTACAGACCAATATCTCTAATGAACCTAGATGCAAAAATCCTCAATAAAATTCTGGCGAATCGGATACAAAAACATATCAAAAAAATTGTGCACCATGATCAAGTAGGATTCATCCCTGGGATGCAAGGCTGGTTCAATATACGGAAATCAATAAATGTTATTCACCACATCAATAGACTTAAAAATAAGAACCATATGATCATCTCGATAGATGCGGAAAAAGCATTTGACAAAGTACAGCATCCCTTTATGTTCAAAACTCTAGAAAAACTAGGGATAACAGGAACATACCTCAATATTGTAAAAGCAATCTATGCTAAGCCTCAGGCTAGCATTATTCTGAATGGAGAAAAACTGAAGGCATTCCCTCTAAAATCTGGAACAAGACAGGGATGCCCTCTCTCTCCACTTCTCTTCAACATAGTTCTCGAAACACTGGCCAGAGCAATTAGACAGACGAAAGAAATTAAAGGCATAAAAATAGGAAAAGAAGAAATTAAATTATCACTATTTGCAGATGATATGATTCTATATCTAGCAGACCCAAAAGGCTCTACAAAGAAACTATTAGAGCTAATAAATGAATTCAGCAAAGTGGCAGGATTTAAAATCAACACGCATAAATCAAAGGCATTCCTGTATATCAGCGACAAATCCTCTGAAATGGAAATGAGGACAACCACTCCATTCACAATATCTTCAAAAAAAAATAAAATACTTGGGAATCAACCTAACAAAAGAGGTGAAAGACTTATACAATGAAAACTACAGAACCCTAAAGAGAGAAATAGAAGAAGATCTTAGAAGATGGAAAAATATACCCTGTTCATGGATAGGCAGAACTAACATCATCAAAATGGCGATATTACCAAAAGTTCTCTATAGGTTTAATGCAATGCCAATCAAAATCCCAATGGCATTTCTTGTAGAAATAGAGAAAGCAATCATGAAATTCATATGGAAAAATAAAAGACCCAGAATAGCAAAAACAATGCTAAGCAGGAAGTGTGAATCAGGCGGTATAGCGATACCAGACTTCAAACTATACTACAGAGCAATAGTAACAAAAACAGCATGGTACTGGTACCAAAACAGGCGTGTGGACCAATGGTACAGAATAGAGGACACAGAAACCAATCCACAAAACTACAACTATCTTATATTTGATAAAGGGGCTAAAAGCATGCAATGGAGGAAGGATAGCATCTTCAACAAATGGTGCTGGGAAAACTGGAAATCCATATGCAACAAAATGAAACTGAATCCCTTTCTCTCGCCATGCACAAAAGTGAATTCAAAATGGATCAAGGAACTTGATATCAAATCAGAGACGCGCCGTCTGATAGAAGAAAAAGTTGGCTACGATCTACAGTCGGTGGGGTCGGGCTCCAAATTCCTCAATAGGACACCCATAGCACAAAAGTTAATAACTAGAATCAACAAATGGGACTTACTCAAACTAAGAAGTTTTTTCTCAGCAAAAGAAACAATAAGAGAGGTAAATAGGGAGCCTACATCCTGGGAACAAATCTTTACTCCTCACACTTCAGATAGAGCCCTAATATCCAGAGTATACAAAGAACTCAAAAAATTAGACAATAAGAGAACAAACAACCCAATCAACAAATGGGCCAAGGACCTGAACAGACACTTCACAGAGGAGGACATACAGTCAATCAACAAGTACATGAAAAAATGCTCAACATCTCTAGCTGTCAGAGAAATGCAAATCAAAACCACCCTAAGATACCATCTCACTCCAGTAAGATTGGCAGCCATTAGGAAGTCAAACAACAACAAGTGCTGGCGAGGATGTGGGGAAAAGGGTACACTTGTACATTGCTGGTGGGACTGCAGATTGGTGCAGCCAATTTGGAAAGCAGTATGGAGATTTCTTGGAAAGCTGGGAATGGAGCCACCATTTGACCCAGCTATTCCCCTTCTTGGTCTATTCCCTAAAGACCTAAAAAGAGCATGCTACAGGGACACTGCTACATCGATGTTCATAGCAGCACAGTTCACAATAGCAAGACTGTGGAACCAACCTAGATGCCCTTCAATAGACGAATGGATAAAAAAAAAGTGGCATTTATACACAATGGAGTATTACTCTGCATTAAAAAATGACAAAATCATAGAATTTACAGGGAAATGGATGGCATTAGAGCAGATTATGCTAAGTGAAGCTAGCCAATCCCTAAAAAACAAATGCCAAATGTCTTCTTTGATATAAGGAAAGTAACTAAGAACAGAGTAGGGACGAAGAACAGGAGAAGAAGATTAACATTTAACAGGGATGAGAGGTGGGAGGGAAAGGGAGAGAGAAGGTAAATTGCACGGTAATGGAAGGAGACCCTCAGGGTTATACAGTGGAGGGGGTAGAGAGAGAGGAGGGGAGGGGAGGGGAGAGGTTGGGAGGGGGGAGGGTGGATGATGGGAAAGGCAGCGGAGCACAACAGACACTAGTATGGCAATTTGTAAATCAATGGATGTGTAACTGATGTGAATCTGCAATCTGTGTATGGGGTGAAGGTGGGAGTTCATAACCCACTAGAATCAAAGTGTGGAATATGATATGTCAAGAAATTTGTAATGTTTTGAACAACCCACAATAAAAAATTAAAAAAAAAAAAAAAAAAAAAAAGAAGTTAAAAAAAAAAAACAAAAACAAAAATTTACTCGTAAAAATTTTATAGTCTCAGAAAAATAAGGATAAAAATAGCTGCATTCTTGTATGACTTTTTAAATTTTTGAGGATACTATAACATGTTTATCTGTTATCTTCATTCTCTAGAAATAAGGCACATTATTCTTCTCAAACATATTCAAATGAATAGGGTTGTCATTGGGCTTACCAAAAGATCTTTTATACCTTCTAACTGTTGGAAAGACAAAATCCAAACTGGTGAGAGGAAAAACAGATGTTGATTGAGTAAGATCCCCTAGGCATTTGTCTTATCAAAGACACACTAATTTGAACATTTATTCACACACTGATATGCTTTCACAAGCACCAAAGAAAGTCAGGTTAGGGACCATAGTAGCTGATTTTAGAGTAATAAAAACTGTACTAGGGCTCTCTAAAGTAGCAGAATTAACAGGAAGTATAATTATAAAAATGGGATTTATTAGGTTGACTTACATGTTCAGAAGCTGGATAGTCCACAATGGCCTTCTACAGGCTGGAAAGCTAGAAGAACCAGTAGCCGCACAGTCCAAGAGGCTGAAGCCCCAGAACAAGAGGGATCAATGGTTCTATCCTAGTCCCAGACCAAAGGCTTCTGGAGACTCCCTGGAGAATCTCTGTCAGAGTCCTCTTTGGAAGAGTTAAGAAGCAAGTGTCTGATAATCTCAATGGGTCAAAGCAGCAATCAAGAACCTGCTCAGGAAGAATGGAGCTTGCATCTGCTGCTGCTCCACTGTTCTCCCAACTTTTATTCAACCCAAGCCATCATCCTATTGGATGTTGCTGCTCATGCTTAAAGGAGGTTCTCTACTTCAGTTGGCTATCCCACATCCTAATCATTTTTAGGATCATTGATACAACCAGAAGCCTCTTAATCATCAGCATCTCCTAATCCAATCAAGGTAGCAATTCAAATTAACCATTACAAGTAAGAAAGACACATTATAAAAAGCAGAAAGAAAGAGTTACCAGTGTCACTCCTCTGCATACTCCATGCAGCATGGAAAGATAACTCTGTAGCTTGGAAAAGTGTGAAGGAGTTAATTCTGACAGTCTAATGATTATTGATGATACATATGTGCCTACTCCATCCCCAGGTAGAAGCTTGGAGGAATGGACTACAGTATTCAGGTATTTTGCATTGTTTAACCTTGGAATTGCAAAGACCGCAACATAATATGTTCCAATCTCAAAGGAATAACTTGAAGGACTCAGTGAAGTGGTTTGGGACATTTGATTACTTACTTTTTGGTGGCAGCAGGAATGGCAAAAGATAACCCATGCAAGTGGAACCAAAAGAAAGAAAATCATACTTTTATCAGATAATGTTTTGTACTTCTTTTTATTTAAAGCACATTTTATCAGAATAAGAGAATAAACTCACCAATAGGAATTAACAATTATAAATATATATCTAGCCAATATCAGAGCACCCAAATATATAAAGCAAATATTGGTACTCCTAAAGAGAGAGACAGACCACAATACAATTATAATAGAGGACATTAGCCACAACCCACTTTGAGCAATGGACAGATCATCCAGATATAAAGTCAACAAAAAAACAGCACAACTACTTTCAATATAGACTAAATCAACCTAACATATATGGACAGAATAATTCATCCAAAAACTGCAGAATACATGATCTTGTAATCAGAACACAGTACACTCAGCAACAATGGGTCATATGATAGGCCATGAAACAAATCTCAACAAACTAAAAATATTGAAATAGACTGAAAACTATACAAATACCAGGAAATTTTTAAAGTTTACTGTTGAACAACTAATGCATTAATTAAAAAATTAAGGGAGAAATTTAAATGTTGTGCTAAACAAATTAAAATAGAGACACATCATACAAAAACATATATAGCAAAGCACTATGGAGGGGGGAATCTATAGCAATCAATGCTATTCAAAAAGGAGTAAGATCCCATATAAAAACCTGTTGGTGTATCTCAAGGAAAATAAAAACAAACCAAACCCAAAATGAGTAGAAGAAAAGAAATGATAATGTTTAGAGCAGAAATGAGAGACTAGAAAAACATAAAATATGACTGACATGAAGAGCCAGTTCTTCAAAAAGATTATAAGAAGATTAAAAGAATGACACAATCTTACCTAGGTTAATTAAGCAAGAGCCAGAGAGAGAGAGAGAGAGAGAGAGAGAGAGAGAGAGAGAGAGAGAGAGAGAGAGAGAGAGAAAAAATTCATAAATAAGAAAAATAAGAGCAGAGGTGAAAGGGGAGGATGTATTATGGGCTCAAAAGTACAAAAGATCACTATAGATTATTATGAACAACAACAAATTTGATAACCTAGAACAAGTGGGCAGATTTCTTGATATGTACAATTTACCAAGATTGAAACAAAAACTGAAAGACCTTAACAGATTCTTAATAGTTATATTATTGAACCAATAATTAGACATTACCCTCCAAAAAAAAAAAGAAAAGAAAAGAAATTCTAGATCAGTTGGTGTTACTACAGAGTTTTGCCAAACGTTTAAAGAAGAACAGATGCCAATTATCCCCAAATTATTTTTAAAAAATAAACAGGAGAAAATTATTTCAAACACTTTCTATGAGGCCAGAATTATCCGATTATCTGATACCAAATCCCACTACACAAGACCAAGTTCAATAACTCTGTTAAACATATATATAAAAATCCTTATATTAAACTAAAAGAAAAAAAAATCCAACAGCACATGAAACATATTATTCATCACTATTAAGATTATACCAGTAATACAAGATAATTCAAAATATATAAATCAAATGTGATACAACACTTCAAAGAAATCAAGAACAGGAACTATATGATCATTTCAATATATTGAGAAAATACTTGTGATAAAATAAATATATTTTTGTGACTAAAAAACCTGAGCAAATTAGGTATAGAAGAAATAAACATCTGCATAATAAAGGCTAAATGTGATTAAAAACAGTGCTGGATAGGGGAAAGCTGAAAGTTTTCACTCAAAGATCTGGAAAAGGACAAAGATGCCCACTTTTAGCATTTTTTTTTAATTTATTTTTTTATTGGTTGTTCAAAACATTATAAAGCTATTGACATATCATATTTCATACATTAGATTCAAGTTGGTTATGAACTCCCAATTTTACCCCAAATACAGATTGCAGAATCACATCGGTTACACATCCACATTTTTACATAATGCCCTATTAGTAACTGTTGTATTCTGCTACCTTTCCTATCCTCTACTATCCCCCCTCCCATCTTCTCTCACTACCCCATCCACTGTAATTCATTTCTCTCCTTGTTTATTTTCCCATTCCCCTCACAACCTCTTATATGTAATTTTGTATAACAATGAGGGTCTCCCTCCATTACCATGCAATTTCCCTTTCTCTCCCTTTCCATCCCACCTCATGTATCTGTTTAATGTTAATCTTTTCTTCCTGCTCTTCCTCCCTGCTCTGTTCTTAGTTGCTCTCATTATATCAAAGAAGACATTTGGTATTTGTTTTTTAGGGACTGGCTAGCTTCACTAAGCATAATCTGCTCTAGTGCCATCCATTTCCCTGCAAATTCTATGATTTTGTCACTTTTAGCATTTTTATTCTATGTAGGTGTGGGAGACCTACCTGGCACTTGTGACTAAGTTAACTCCCCTGCTGAGCAATGTGGCAGTCAGGCACCCATGCTGCTAGACTGCCCCGCTCTTCTAGGGGTTCCACTGTGTCTTCAGTGCCTGGGCTTGTCTTACTACAGCCCCATGGGTGCTACGCTCACCTGTTTCTTTGTAATATAACCCCTTGTCTTGTTTAGGATAGAATCTTCCATGGAAGTGCCTTGTGTTTGTCCCCTTCTCTTACCGTGTCCTTGGGTGTGGCCTACCAGACAGATGTCAGTCAACCTGCTGACAGTGGACATCATGAATATAGACTCAGCTCCCTGAAACCTGACCTCTTGCCTCATTTGAATAGCTACCCCTCAATAAAAGGGGTCAGCACATGCTCTCTATTTCTCTCTTCCTGCGGACCCTTAAGGTCAGAGGAGCCGTCACTGCAACCCCAAAGAAAAAAGTATTTGTGTCTCTTGTGTGGTTATTTCATGCAGCCCAACTAGCCCAGTTTACCTGGAGTGAACCCTGAGCCTTTTAGTCGAGAGAACAGAAACCCGGCATGTAGGGTTAGAACTCCTATCCTGAGAAATCACGCAATATAAAGAAATAAAGTGTATTCAAGGTGTGAGGATTGTGGCTCAGTGGTAGAAAGCTTGCCTAGCTTGAGTGAGGCGCTGGGTTCCATCCTCAGCACCACATAAAGATAAAATTAAGTTATTGTTTCCAACTAAAAAAAAAAAAAAAACAAAATATTTTTTAAATTCAAATTGGAAGAGGAAGTCAAATTTTCGTCTTTTCCAGATGACAACATTTTACATATAGAAAACCCTAAAGATTCCACACAAAAATACTTTTAACTAACGCATTATACAGAGTTTCGGAATATTAAATCAACATATTAAGAACTGTAATGGTGCCTTATGCCTAAAGAAAAGTATTTGAAATAGAAATGAAGACAAAAATCCCACTTATAATAGCTAGAGGTACCTATGAATAAATTTAACCCAATCAGTGAAAGATCCCTACCATGAAATTTGTGAAACAGGATGAAAGATACTGAAGAAAATACAAGGATGAAGTGGCATTCCATGATCATAGATTGGATGAATCGATGTTCTTAAATATTAATACTAACCAAAACAATCTACAGATTAAATACAATTCCTATAAAAATATAATTCCATCCTTCACAAAACTAGACAAAAACACTTCTAAAATTTGTATGGAACTAGAAAAGCCCTGAATAGACAGAGTAATCATGGGCAAAAAGAAAAAAGACAGAAGCATTACACTACCTGGCTTTAAAATATACTACAAAGCCATAATAATCAAAACAGCATAATACTGGCATAAACAGATTGATAAAGAGAACCAAGAGCCTAAAATAAACCCACATATCTTTGGTCAATTGAGTTTGGCAAAGATGTTAAGAATATGAATTATAGAAAGAACATCTTTTTAATAAATAGTGCTGGGTAAATTGAGTATCCACAAATGGAAGAATGAAACTAGACCTCTATCTTTTACCCATTTCAAAATGAAATCAAATAAATTTAAGATTAAATGTAAGATCTGATTCAATAAAATGACTAAAAGGAAACAAAAGAAAAAAATATTTTTTGTTGGACAAGATCCCCAATTAGGGAAAATACAAGCAAACATATAGACTAATTTGAATACATTGAACCAAAAATTTTCTGAAAAACAAAGGAAGTCATCATCAGAGTGAAGAAATAGCCCAATAATTGTTGAGGATATTTGCAAACTATTAGACTGATGAGGAATTCAAAAAATTCAATGGAAGAAAAACCTAACAAAAAATGTACAATAGATTTAAAAACATTATTCAGAAGACATGCAAATGACCAATTGGGATAGTTGAAAATGTTCAACATCACTAATCATCAGAGAAATGCAAATCAAAATAAAAATGAGATGTTCCCATGCTATAGTAAAAATACCTTTTATGAAAAAGACTAAAGTACAAATAGGGATGTAGAGAAAAGGGAAGCCTTGAACACTGTTGTTGGAATTGTAATTTAGTACAGATGTTATGAAAAACACTAGGGTTTCTCAAAAAATTAAAAAGAGAACTACCATTTGATTGAGTAATCCCCCCCTGGGTAAATATTTAAAATAAATAAATCAGTATGTGGAAGAAACATTTTTATTCCCTTGTACATTAAAGCAACATTCACAATAGCTAAGAAATGCAAACAAATTGACTATCCATCAATTTATGAATGGATAAATAAAATATGATACAAATACATAATAGACTATGATTTAGTCTTCAACAAAAAAAAGAATGAATGGAATCCTTTCATTTGAGATCACATGGATGTTATTTAGAGATCATAATGTTAAGTAAGCTGAGAACATGGAGAAAAGTACAGCATGATCTTATTCATATGTGGAATTTAAAATGTTTACTCCATGGAAATAGAGAGGACAATTATTACCAGAAGCATGGAAAAGAAAAAGAGTAACCAACATATAGTACTATAGTTGGATTGAAGTAAGAAGTTCTGATTTGCTATTCCACAGAAATGTAATTATAGGTAGCAATTATGTACTTCATATCTCAAAAAAAGATATAAAAATGGAATTTGCTTTCCTCAAAAAATAATGATAAACATCTGAAGAGATAGATATGTTTAACCTGATTTTACTTTGCACACATGTAGTGAAACATAATAGTGTAGGCCATTAAAATGTACAATATTTATAAGTTAAAATAAATTTAGTTTGCATTAAAGACTATTAGGTTCTGTTTTCAAATATAAATCAACATTTAACACAATAAATCAACTGATACTATGTTCTTAGATTAATCTCCCCTTTCTTTCATAATTAATTACAAGATGGCATTGTTTTTTTTTTTTCATGCTATGGAAAAATTCCATTACTCCATTAAAGAAAAAAATCCTCACATGATATACAATGTGTTTTGTTTAATCTATGTAATTCTCATATTTTCTATAGAATATGTATTATAATTAATAAATTATGCTAAGAGTATACCACCATTTAACAGATTTTCTCCTAAGCTCTCTTTCCTCCAATGATCCATGTGTTCCCCATGAATAGCTTTGTGTGCTGGCCTCCTTTTGATTGTAAGGTATGGATAGCAATTTTGAACCTCTTAAATATTTGAACCTTTTAATATTTGTTGGACAACAGTATGCCACTGCAAATGCTATCAGATAGAAAACTGTAGAGCAGGTAATAAGACAAATGTTAGGTTCTGTTTTGAGAAAGTGGGGAAACTGCATGCAGTGCCTATAATGGAATATAAATACAAGCCCAGGACCAAGGAATTCTGATTATGTGCTCTGGATAGATAACACGCACATCTTAAAGATCTATGGACAAAACATTTATTTGGATGCAGTTTTGTGTTAGGTGACATTTTTAAAACACTAGATGTCTATAATTACAGAAGTGGGCCAGGAATGGCGATGCACACTTCTAATCTTAGGGACTCCAGACAGAACCTGAGGCACAAAGGTCACAAGATTGAGGTGAGCCTTGGTCATTTAGTGAGACACTGCCTCAGAATAAAAAATAAAAAGGGATAGGGATGTAACTGGGGGAGTGCTTACCTAGCAGGATTCAGGCCCTGGATTCAATCCCCACCACCAAATCCTTATCCTACTTTTCCACCTCTGTTGGAGGCTGCCATGCCATGTTGTGGTGAGCCGCCGCTTCTGCCGTTTCTGCAGACTATGGTCACCATTACAAGATGGCGCTGGCTCCGCTGTGGTCTGTGACAAACAACTCCTTATTTGGGAGAGTTGGCGCATGGTTTTTCACCACCCTATGAGAAAGCTCCACGTGGCAGCTTCGCATTGGGGCTTGAGATGCTTTATTAAGGCTGGGAGGGGCATCCGGGAGAGAGAAGAAGAAATATCAAGGGCCTGAATAAACTGCTGAAAGAAGATTCCTGAGTTGCGTCTTCCTTGCGGGCAAGGGGTTGCGACAAGTGGTGCCGAAACCCGGGAACCAGAACTTTCAGCAGTCAGGGGTGGTGCACTGGTTAGTCCCAGGTAAGTGGGATCTGCGACCAAAGCGGGGTTAGCCCCAATAAGTGGGATCCGTGATCAAAGCGGGGTTAGTCCCAGGTAAGTGGGATCCGCGACCAAAGCGGGGCAGCTCCTCTGTAAAGAAAGAGAGAGCATTACATTTTATTGCAGCTGCACTGTGTACTTTTGCTTCTACTTTCGCTTTTGTTTTCTGTGTTTCTTTTGTTGTGTCATTTCGCTTTTGTTTTTTGTGCTTCTTTTGTTGTTGTGTCATGGGTGCCGCATCTTCAAGTCCGCTTCTCCTGGCCCTAGATGGCCTGTTACGTTCCAAGGGCCTGGAAGTGAAACATAGTACTTTACAGAGATTTTTACAGAAGATAGATATCACTGCACCGTGGTTTGCATTTTCGGGCAGCCTTACTGTACCTAGTTGGGATAAATTAGGCAAAGATCTTGACTTTGCTTCTGAGCAGGGCATATTAGAGGGTGGGGTGATACCCCTTTGGAAAATGGTCCGTAGTTGCCTTACAGATGGCAGATGTCAGGAAGCACTTACTAAAGGACAGGAAGTTCTAGAGCAATTACATGAGGAGAAATCGGAGACGGCAAGAAGTGAGGTATCTCAGGAGGATGGGAGTGTGCGGAGTGTGAAACAGGGGAGGAGACGATTGTCTCCGGCAAGAAGTGAGGTATCTCAGAAGGATGGGAGTGTACGGAGCGTGAAACAGGGGAGGAGACGATTGTATCCAGATCTCAGTACGCTGCGCACACCCCCATGTGAAAGTGGGTCAGAGGAAGAGGAGGATGAGGAGGAAGAGCTCGGGAGGCTGTCTCGTCAGCTAGAGAGTTTAGCTATAGGAGAAGGGAACAGAAATAAACAGGGGCTCAAGAAAAGCGATCCCCCGGATCCACCGCCGTATGGTGGGGGTGTTTCGGGGAGAGCTTTCCATGCCCAAACATGGAGGGCTGTTAACGCTGAGATGGGTCTTGCTTATCCAGTTTTTCAGGATGACAATAGGGGAAGATTCCATGAACCCTTAGATTTTAAAATTGTGAAGACCCTGGCGGAGTCTGTGCGCACTTATGGGGTGGATGCCGCCTTCACTCTCACTCAGGTGGAGGGACTTACTAGATTTTGCATGACTCCCTCAGATTGGGCTAGTCTAGTCCGCGCTTGTGTTTCCCCAGGGAAATATTAGGAGTCCAAAGTTGGCTGTTTAATGTTTCTGGCAGTACCCAAAACTCGGAGCAAGGTAGGAGACTTAAAATTACTTCACACAATTCACAATTGTTTAATGCTACATTACCCTCCGCAGCAGTCTGTCTCCAATCTCCGTTCCTGTTTCTTTTGGATAATGTTACATTACAGGGGATGCTTAATTGTTCTAATACTACCTGTTACTTGTCTGAGTGTTGGAATGGATCCTGGCCTATGGCAGTGGTTATGAAAATTCCAACTTTTGTCCCGATCCCAGTTACTGCGGATCCAGAGTCATTTCCTATTGTTGAACTGATTAGAGCCCGTAGAGATTTTGGAATTACGGCAGCTATAGTGACAGCTGTGGCGGTATGTGCTGCTGCAGCAGTTACAGCTGGAGTAGCCATGGCCAGCCAGGTTCAAACTGCTGCTATTATTAATCAGGTTATTCAACAAACATCCACCATACTTAAATCTCAAAGTAGAATTAATCAACACATTTTATCTGGGATTCTGGCTGCTAATCAAAGGATAGATCTGCTTCAAGCTCAAATTGAGGAATTGTCTGACCTAGTACATTTGGGTTGTATTGATCAACGTGCACATTTATGCATAACCTCTGTCAGATTTAATGATTCCAGGAATGCCTCCCGCATCATTGGCGAATATTTGGCCGGAAATTGGTCCATGGCAGCGGAAGACATGATCCAGTCTCAACTAACCCAGATAGCTGTCTTGAACAGTACCCATGTCGATCCCGTGACTTTGGGTCAATTCACTGATTGGATATCTTCTGCTTTTTCCTTCTTCAAAGAGTGGGTGGGGGTAGGCATTTTTGGTGCAATGTGTTGCTTCTGTATGTTCCTCTGTTTGTGGTTTCTCTGTCGCCTTAAGGCCCGCAGTGCTCACGATAAGGCTATGATCATACAAGCTCTTGCAGCTTTAGAAAATGGCAACTCACCTCAAGTCTGGCTTGCGCATCTTAAACAGTAAACCTTTGACATGGTCGTTACACCCCAAGTTATTATAACATTGCACTGGGATCGACATGACTTTCCTTGTTATTCTCTTAGTGTTGGAAAGCCCTTGCACTCTGCCAGTCTTACTGCCATTGCACGCAGATGGGTTTCCACACTAGTGCTTTTCTATCACCTTAAAGTCCGTGCCTTTCTTTCAGGGTGCTGTCAACTTGTTTGTCGTTATAAACAGCCACAGTTCAGCCTCAGCTATCCCCCTTCGTCCACCATCGTCACGATACAGGATGCGAGGCAAGGCACTGCACTTGAGTGATCCTTGACGTGGACCTCAAGGAGAGCATGTCCTATTGCATGCGGGTTAGACGCATCCACGCCCCGCCCCACGAAAAAAGGCGTCGGCTGATATGGGACCAGGTCTAGGGAAGGGCCCTCCTTAGGACTGAGCCATACTATGCAGCCACTTCTGCACAGTGGGATAGGACCTCTACTCTCGCCTGTATTGTTTTAAGAAAACAGAAAGGGGGAACTGTGGTGAGCCGCTTCTGCCGTTTCTGCAGACTATGGTCGCCATTACAAGATGGCGCTGGCTCCGCTGTGGTCTGTGACAAACAACTCCTTATTTGGGAGAGTTGGCACATGGTTTTTCACCACCCTATGAGAAAGCTCCACGTGGCAGCTTCGCATTGGGGCTTGAGATGCTTTATTAAGGCTGGGAGGGGCATCCGGGAGAGAGAAGAAGAAATATCAAGGGCCTGAATAAACTGCTGAAAGAAGATTCCTGAGTTGCGTCTTCCTTGCGGGCAAGGGGTCGCGACACCATGTGACCAGCATCTTCCTTCTTTGATTGGTTGAGGCCCTGTAGGTCACTTCCCGTGATCTGGCCACATTAAGTAGCCCTTGATGGCAGCCCCATCTTAGAAGTCATAAAAATGTCGCAAAACATGTCTTCGTGCATAGGCATGCCTTCCTCCAGCCCCAGGGGTCGAGTTACCTTACCTGTCCCTGTAACCCCACCCCTCTTGACCTTTATTGGATGGAAATTTCTAAAGAATGAGAGTCCCCCCAATAAAAGACCACTCCCAAGTTTTCCAGTGTGCATGCAAATTCTCTCTCTCTCTCTCTCTCTCTCTCTCTCTCTCTCTCTCTCTCTCTCCCCCTCTCCAGCCTCTCCTGAGATTCCTCTCTCTCCCATTTGGGGAGCTTAAGGCCAAGGGCAGAGGAGCCATCCTGGGGCTTAAATTAAAGGTAAATTATGCATCTGTGTTATATTTGATACCTTAAGAAATTCACTGGAGTGACCTTTAGTTTAGCTGCCTGAGCTGGTCAGGGGCAGTACACCACCTCCCCTTCTTCCTCCTTCTCCTCCTCCTCATCAGACAAGTGGATTAAAAATGTGGTAGAATCTGGGCTGGGGCTGTGGCTTAGCCGTAGAGGCCTCGCATGTGTAGACCCTGGGTTCGATCCTCAGCACCACATAAAAATAAACAAGTGAAATTAAGGTATTGTGTCCAACTACAACAAAAATAAATAAACAAATATTTTAAATAAAATATGGTGGATACAAAACAAATACCTTCGGCAGTTAAAATACAATGATTGATAGATTTTAAAGTAGGAAACAAAGCAAAAGACCAAAACCATTATAAAAATATTAAAAAAGGCAACTCATAGTAATAATATTATGCATTTCAAAAGTAAGCATACATTTAAAGACAGATGAAATTTGTTTCTCTGAGGAGTGGGAGTAGTGACACAATTAAAAGAGAAAAATTACAAATGAAATTAAAATGACAATGTTAACAGACTAATGATGCTAATACGTCATGAACTTTAGCATACCTTAATTCAATTTTCAGAAACAGACTACCAAACAAAAGATTAAATAGAATTAAGAGAGAAATTGCATGATGCATTTTAGTGTGATTGTTCTGTTGCTCCTTTTGTGCTCTCCCCTGCATTGTGATGATAATGTTCAGTGTTGGATTGGATTGCTAGACATGATTAATATGATCATGAAAATGAAGAAAAGAATTCATAGTCTCTATTTTATCGCAACTACAGAGGCTTTTCTTTATATGCATTGTCCAAAAGAGCAGATCTGAAAAGCTTACATAAATGTCCTTAGACAGCTAATTATTTCTGTTGGTCAAATATAATTATTTCAAAAAGTATACCTTTCACTTTAACCTATAGCTATTTTCTGGTACACTTTTGCAATATTTAATTCCAAATTATCATAAAAGAAGAATAAATTTAACTGATAATCAAATAAGCAAGGATTCCACAACACATATTAAGATTTTTAAGAAGGAAAACACCTTTTCATGTGATGTGAACAATAAGTTTTATTGAACTAAATTACTATTGATATAAGAGTTTCTGATGTTTATCAAATGCATAGCTAAACTGTAAGGTGACTTGGGCTGTTATGTGGGAAAAGATAAAACAAAAGGTACAGGAAAGCAAATAGAAGAGTATTATTACATGGATTAATTTGAAGATTTCCATTGTATTTTTAAGTTAAAACCAAAAGAATTGCAGTTCAGTTTTTTTTTAATAGAACAGTATTTATAAAAGGATAATTTTGATCAAGTGGGATAATGACTATAAATTTGCTAGCATTGTGTTCAATAAATGGAATATTTTTATTGAATGTCAGTTATTTGTCATTCTAAAGTACTAGAATAATCAATTTTAACATAAAGTTTTTGATCAATGAGCATAATTTTTATGTGCTTGCTTTTCTTTCTTTTTTTTAACCTTTTTTACTTTAAAATCTATTTACTTACAAGATTAAGATGCACTTAAATAAAAAATTAGAAAACGGGGGAGGACTGTTCTCACTCTACATTAATCAAATTAAATAGTAATTGTCAATTTAATTGAGTACTTGAATGTTTAAAATTATTTTTAAATCTATGAATATTTTAGCTCTTCTAGAATAAGGTAGTCTATGAGGTCTTACCCAATTCTAATTTTTGTAACACACAAGTTAATATTAGATGTGACTTTCTGAGACTCCTTGTATGTTCTGGCATGATTGGTCCAAGTTAGGGTTATCTAAAGAAAAATGGTAAGTACTTTTGGAGTTACAGGCAATGGGGGCTGGGGTCCTAAATTAAACAAATTGCATGTTTTTTCTAAAGAATGAATAAAAAATCAGAATAATTTTTGATTAAGAAAAATGTTTGAATTAATTGGATAATATGTGGCTTGTTAATTTTTTGGTTCACTGACCAGAACCAATATTATCTGTGGGGCACATTAATGGAAAACTAATTTTATTGATATATAATAAAAACATGTGAGTCATGAAAGAACATAATACATTTTGGTTTCTTTATCTGGCAGTGTAACAAGTGTGTTTTTTTCCAATGGCATTGCATAAATAAGTAGACATTTGAATGCCTTTTTTTCCCCCCAAATGGAAATAAAATTTGCTACTTTTCCTTGAATCCGGCATTACTTTTCACTTAATTCACACTTTAATCTTAAATATACATAGTATTTATAGTTTGTTTGCAAATTTTTGTTTGTATCTAGAATTTTCTTGTTATACTTTAGCCTATTTTAGTGCCGCACTACATTTATTATTGTAATACTAGAAAAAAGTTCATGTACGTCAGAATAAGCTTTCTTAATAATTCATGCATCATCCAAATTTCTCCAAGTAATTCAGATTTATTGTTTTTGATCAATGTATAATTATTTCTAAAAAATTAAAATTTCCCTATGTTTTGACAATTGTAATTTTAAAGATATCATAGATAATTGTATGAAAACTAACTTAATTGAAAAAGTATTTTCAAAATTGTGAGCATAAGATTTCTCACTGTTAGTTCAAATATCATTATGTGTCATCTTGATTGTTTTGAATTTTTATATATAAAATATAATAATTGGTAAATGTATATGTGGCTATTTTAAGTATCTCACTTAAACATTTAGAATATTTCCAAACTGTGGAACAGTGTATGCTAGAAATCAATTATATACTTTTTTAAGTGGCAACTAGATTAAATACTCATTTTATTTATAGTTCTTACACTAAAATATGCATGATGGATTCCTATTATGATTGAAACCAGGACATGGAAATAAATACAATTTAATTGTATGATCAGCTTGTTAAACTACTGATTTTTAAAAGGTTGATAGGTATATTTTAAAATCTCAAATATGTATATGTATTTTATGTTCATTATTGAAATTATGATTCTTCTTTTGTAGACATATTGCTTACTTATATTCTACCAAAAATAATTATATTGAAACCTTCAAATTTCCTTTTTTTTTTTTTTTTTTTTTTAACCAGTCACAATTTTATTTTATTTGGTACTTGGGACTGAACCAAGAGGTACTTTACCACTGAATTACATCCCTGTATTTTTGTCCATATTTTAAAAATTTGAGACAGAGTTTTGCTCAGTGGCTGAGACTGGCCTGGAATTTGCAATTCTTTGCCTCCGCCTCCCAAATTACGGGGATTACAGATATATGCACCACCATGTGGTGAGCCGCTTCTGCCGTTTCTGCAGATTATGGTCGCCATTACAAGATGGCGCTGGCTCCGCTGTGGTCTGTGACAAACAATTTCTTATCTGGGAAAGTTGGCACATGATTTTTCACCACCCTGTGAGAAAGTTCCACGCGGCAGCTTTGCATTGGGGCTTGGGATGCTTTATTAAGGCTGGGAGGGGCACCCGAGAGGAAGAAGAAGAAATATCCAGGGACCTGAATAAACTGTTGAAAGAAGATTCTCGAGTTGCGTATTCCTTGCGGGCAAGGGGTCGCGACAAGTGGCGCCGAGACCCGGGAACCAGAACTTTCAACAGTCAGGGGTGGTGCACCGGTTAGTCCCAGGTAAGTGGGATCCGCGATCAAAGCGGGGTTAGTCCCAGGTAAGTGGGATCCGCGACCAAAGCGGGACAGCTCCTCTGTAATGAAAGAGAGAGCCTTACATTTTATTGCAGCTGCACTGTGTACTTTCGCTTTCTTTCTTTTGTGCTTTCTTTGTTGTTGTGTCATGGGTGCCGCATCTTCAAGTCCGCTTCTCCTGGCCCTAGATGGCCTGTTACGTTCCAAGGGCCTGGAAGTGAAACATAGTACTTTACAGAGATTTTTACAGAAGATAGATATCGCTGCACCGTGGTTTGCATTTTCGGGCAGCCTTACTGTGCCTAGTTGGGATAAATTAGGCAAAGATCTTGACTTTGCTTCTGAGCAGGGCATATTAGAGGGTGGGGTGATACCCCTTTGGAAAATGGTCCGTGGTTGCCTTACAGATGGTAAATGCCAGGAAGCTGTGAGAGAGGGTCAAGCTATTCTTGAGCAGCTGCATGAGGAAAAATCTGAAGGATCATGTAGTGAAGTGGCAGAGAGTATTAAAAGTAACAGTAGTGAGAAGGCAAAAGAGCCTGAAGATAAAAATAGGAGAAGGCTCTACCCAGACTTGACCGAATTAAAAACGCCTGAGAACACAAGCGACTCAGAGAGTTCTGAGGACCTTGATATATTGTTACAACAACTACATAAGATAAAAATGAAAAAGAAGAAAAAGGAGACACAGGGCACGCAGGCCTACTGTAAGAAGGGGAAGGGAGTTAACATTGGTCAACAAAACTCTGAGGAGGAGGAGGTAGAATATCTAGAAGAAGATATGGTGCCGATTGCCCCACCTCCGTATGTGGGGGGGAGCCAAGGTTCCGGGAGATCTTTTCATGCACAAGTTTGGAGGACAGTTAATACAGATATGGGACTTGCATACCCTGTATTTCAGGACAATAACAGGGGAAGATATCATGAGCCTTTAGACTTTAAGATAATTAAAACCTTGGCAGAATCTGTCCGCACTTATGGCATAGATGCCGCTTTCACTCTCACTCAGGTGGAGGGACTTACTAGATTTTGCATGACTCCCTCAGATTGGGCTAGTCTAGTCCGCGCTTGTGTTTCCCCAGGGAAATATTAGGAGTCCAAAGTTGGCTGTTTAATGTTTCTGGTAGTACCCAAGACTTGGAGCGAGATAGGAGGCTTAAAATTTTTGCAAATAATTCACAATTATCTAATGCTACATTACCCTCCGCAGCAGTCTGTCTCCAATCTCCGTTTCTGTTTCTTTTGGCTAATGATACATCACAGGGGATGCTTAATTGTTCTAGTGTTACCTGTCTCTTATCTGAGTGTTGGAATGGTTCTTGGACTGTAGCAGTGGTTATGAAAATTCCAACCTTTGTCCCAATCCCAGTCACTGCGGACCCAGATAAATTCCCCATTGTTGAGCTACTTAGAGTCCGCAGGGATTTTGGAATTACGGCAGCTATAGTGACAGCTGTGGCAGTGTCTGCTGCTGCAGCGGTTACGGCCGGAGTGGCCATGGCCAGTCAAGTACAAACTGCTGCCACCATTAATCAGGTTGTTCAACAAACTTCTACCATACTTGAGTCCCAAAATTCAATTAATCAACATACTTTGTCAGGGATTTTAGCTGCCAACCAAAGAATAGATTTACTCCAAGCTCGGGTAGAAGAATTGGCCGACTTGGTGCTTTTGGGTTGTGTTGACCAACGTGCACATTTATGTATAACCTCTGTCAGATTTAATGATTCCAGAAATGCCTCCCGCATCATCGGAGAGTATCTATCCGGAACCTGGTCCATGGAAGCAGAAAACTTGATCCAGTCTCAACTAACTCAGATTGCTGTTTTGAATAGTACCCGTGTCGAACCAGTGACTTTGGGTCAATTCACCGATTGGATATCTTCTGCTTTTTCCTTATTCAAAGAGTGGGTGGGAGTAGGCATTTTTGGTGCAATGTGTTGCTTCAGTGTTGTACTTTGTTTGTGGCTTCTCTGTCGCCTTAAAACTCGCCATGCATAAGAAAAGGCTATGATCATACAAGCTCTTGCAGCTTTAGAAAATGGCAACTCGCCTCAAGTCTGGCTTGCGCATCTTAAGCAGTAAACCTTTGTCATGGTCGTTACACCCCAAGTTATTATAACATTGCACTGGGATCGACATGACTTTCCTTGTTATTCTCTTAGTGTTGGAAAGCCCTTGCACTCTGCCGGTCTTACTGCCATTGCACGCAGATGGGTTTCCACACTAGTACTTTTCTATCGCCTTGAAGTTCGTGCCTTTCTTTCAGGGTGCTGTCAAGTTGTTTGTCATTATAAACAGCCACAGTTCAGCCTCAGCTATCCCCCTTCGTCCACCATCGTCACGATACAGGATGCGAGGCAAGGCACTGCACTTGAGTGATCCTTGACGTGGACCTCAAGGAGAGCATGTCCTATTGCATGCGGGTTAGACGCGTTCACGCCCTGCCCCACGAAAAAAGGCGTCGGCTGATATGGCCTCAGATCTGGGGAAGGGCCCTCCTTGGGACTGAGCCATACTATGCAGCCACTTCTGCACAGTGGGATAGGACCTCTACTCTCGCCTGTATTGTTTTAATAAAACAGAAAAGGGGGAACTGTGGTGAGCCGCTTCTGCCGTTTCTGCAGATTATGGTCGCCATTACAAGATGGCGCTGGCTCTGCTGTGGTCTGTGACAAACAATTTCTTATCTGGGAAAGTTGGCACATGATTTTTCACCACCCTGTGAGAAAGTTCCACGCGGCAGCTTTGCATTGGGGCTTGGGATGCTTTATTAAGGCTGGGAGGGGCACCCGAGAGGAAGAAGAAGAAATATCCAGGGACCTGAATAAACTGTTGAAAGAAGATTCTCGAGTTGCGTATTCCTTGCGGGCAAGGGGTCGCGACACCACCACACCTGGCAACCAGTCACCATTTAATTGAATTAGACTTCAATACAGGGAGGATTGTGTCTCTCCAAGTAACCTTCACTGAGGCAGATTACATTCCTCTAATACATGGAAAGATGGTACTTTCTTCTCATAATCACTGAGGAAGAAATTTTCTCTCTTGATGGGCAGACACTACTTCTTTTTTGTTGCTCTTTTCCCTTCTCCTTTATTTGGTTTCCCCTTTCCAAGAAGCTTCTTTAGACACTTTTGCTCATCCTTAAAATCCTGATGCTTATCTTATCTCTGTAGAGGCCAAGAAAATGCAGTGTGCCCATGAGAGCAAAATATGTGTTGTGATTTGGGTACCAGTCCTATGTCTCCTTCCTCTTGGCCAATGGCTGCTCAC
The DNA here is from genome assembly GCF_021218885.2 of Marmota monax. Classification (NCBI taxonomy): domain Eukaryota; kingdom Metazoa; phylum Chordata; class Mammalia; order Rodentia; family Sciuridae; genus Marmota; species Marmota monax. The sequence continues at coordinate 84,089 of NW_026694956.1, forward strand.
TGAATAGTTTCACTATTTTCATGGATTTGGAATCAGTTGGCCTGGAAACTTCACCAAAGAGCCGGGCTCTCAGAGTCATGCGCAAAGCATATTCTGAAAGTGAAGACATTTCTTGAGGAGCTAAGAGATTCCTGGTCCTGACCTGCCTCACCCACGCGCCCCCAAATTACATTTCTTTTCTTTTTTTTTTTTAATTTTTTATTGTTGGTTGTTCAAAACATTACATATTCCTTGATATATCATATTTCACACTTTGATTCAAGTGGGTTATGAGCTCCCATTTTTACCCCATATACAGATTGCAGAATCACATCAGTTACACATCCATTGATTTACATATTGCCATACTAGTGTCTGTTGTGTTCTGCTGCCTTTCCTATCCTCTACTATCCCCCCTCCCCTCCCCTCCCCTCCCCTCTTCTCTCTCTGCCCCCTCTACTGACATTCATTTGTCCCCCTTGTATTATTTTTCCCTTTCCCCTCACTTCCTCTTGTATGTACTTTTGTATAACTCTGAGGGTCTCCTTCCATTTCCATGCAATTTCCCTTCTCTCTCCCTTTCCCTCCCACCTCTCATCCCTGTTTAATGTTAATCTTCTTCTCATGCTCTTTGACCCTACTCTGTTCTTAGTTACTCTCCTTATATCAAAGAAGGTATTTGGCATTTGTTTTTTAGGGATTGGCTAGCTTCACTTAGCATAATCTGCTCTAATGCCATCCATTTCCCTGTAAATTCTATGATTTTGTCATTTTTTAATGCAGAGTAATACTCCATTGTGAATAAATGCCACATATTTCTTATCCATTCATCTATTGAAGGGCATCTAGGTTGATTCCACAGTCTTGCTATTGTGAATTGTGCTGCTATGAACATCGATGTAGCAGTGTCCCTGTAGCATGCTCTTTTTAGGTCTTTAGGGAATAGACCAAGAAGGGGAATAGCTGGGTCAAATGGTGGCTCCATTCCCAGCTTTCCAAGAAATCTCCATACTGCTTTCCAAATTGGCTACACCAATTTGCAGTCCCACCAGCAATGTACAAGTGTACCCTTTTCCCCACATCCTCGCCAGCACTTGTTGTTGTTTGACTTCATAATGGCTGCCAATCTAACTGGAGTGAGATGGTATCTTAGGGTGGTTTTGATTTGCATTTCTCTGACAGCTAGAGATGGTGAGCATTTTTTCATGTACTTGTTGATTGATTGTATGTCTTCCTCTGAGAAGTGTCTGTTCAGGTCCTTGGCCCATTTGTTGATTGGGTTGTTTCTTCTCTTATTGTCCAATTTTTGGAGTTCTTTGTATACTCTGGATATTAGGGCTCTATCTGAAGTATGAGGAGTAAAGATTTGTTCCCAGGATGTAGGCTCTCTATTTACCTCTCTTATTGTTTCTTTTGCTGAGAAAAAACTTTTTAGTTTGAGTAAGTCCCACTTGTTGATTCTAGTTATTAACTTTTGTGCTATGGGTGTCCTAATGAGGAATTTGGAGCCCGACCCCACAGTATGTAGATCGTAGCCAACTTTTTCTTCTATCAGACGGCGTGTCTCTGATTTGATATCAAGCTCCTTGATCCATTTTGAATTCACTTTTGGGCATGGCGAGAGAAAGGGATTCAGTTTCATTTTGTTGCATATGGATTTCCAGTTTTCCCAGCACCATTTGTTGAAGATGCTATCCTTCCTCCATTGCATGCTTTTAGCCCCTTTATCAAATGTAAGATAGTTGTAGTTTTGTGGATTGGTTTCTGTGTCCTCTATTCTGTACCATTGGTCCACCCACCTGTTTTGGTACCAGTACCATGCTGTTTTTGTTACTATTGCTCTGTAGTATAGTTTGAAGTCTGGTATCGCTATACCGCCTGATTCACACTTCCTGCTTAGCATTGTTTTTGCTATTCTGGGTCTTTTATTTTTCCATATGAATTTCATGATTGCTTTCTCTATTTCTACAAGAAATGCCGTTGGGATTTTGATTGGCAACTCAAATTACTAGCATACGGGATGAAAAAAGGCAATATCACAACAGACACTTCAGAAATACAGAAGATAATAAAAAATTATTTTGAATCCTTATACTCCAATAAATTAGAAGATAGTGAAGGCATAGATAAATTTCTTAAGTCATATGATCTGCCCAGATTGAGTCAGGAGGATATAGAAAACCTAAACAGACCAATATCAATTGAGGAAATAGAAGAAACCATCAAAAGACTACCAACTAAGAAAAGCCCAGGACCGGATGGGTATGCAGCAGAGTTTTACAAAACCTTTAAAGAGGAATTAATACCAATACTTTTCAAGCTATGTCAGGAAATAGAAAAAGAGGGAGAACTTCCAAATTCATTCTATGAGGCCAAAATCACCCTGATACCTAAACCAGACAAAGACACTTCAAAGAAAGAAAACTACAGACCAATATCTCTAATGAACCTAGATGCAAAAATCCTCAATAAAATTCTGGCGAATCGGATACAAAAACATATCAAAAAAATTGTGCACCATGATCAAGTAGGATTCATCCCTGGGATGCAAGGCTGGTTCAATATACGGAAATCAATAAATGTTATTCACCACATCAATAGACTTAAAAATAAGAACCATATGATCATCTCGATAGATGCGGAAAAAGCATTCGACAAAGTACAGCATCCCTTTTTGTTCAAAACTCTAGAAAAACTAGGGATAACAGGAACATACCTCAGTATTGTAAAAGCAATCTATGCTAAGCCTCAGGCTAGCATCATTCTGAATGGAGAAAAATTGAAGGCATTCCCTCTAAAATCTGGAACAAGACAGGGATGCCCTCTCTCACCACTTCTGTTCAACATAGTTCTCGAAACACTGGCCAGAGCAATTAGACGAAAGAAATTAAAGGCATCAAAATAGGAAAAGAAGAACTTAAATTATCACTATTTGCTGATGACATGATTCTATACCTAGCAGACCCAAAAGGCTCTACAAAGAAACTATTAGAGCTAATAAATGAATTCAGCAAAGTGGCAGGATATAAAATCAACACGCATAAATCAAAGGCATTCCTGTATATCAGCGACAAATCCTCTGAAATGGAAATGAGGACAACCACTCCATTCACAATATCTTCAAAAAAATAAAATACTTGGGAATCAACCTAACAAAAGAGGTGAAAGACTTATACAATGAAAACTACAGAACCCTAAAGAGAGAAATAGAAGAAGATCTTAGAAGATGGAAAAATATACCCTGTTCATGGATAGGCAGAACTAACATCATCAAAATGGCGATATTACCAAAAGTTCTCTATAGGTTTAATGCAATGCCAATCAAAATCCCAACGGCATTTCTTGTAGAAATAAAGAAAGCAATCATGAAATTCATATGGAAAAATAAAAGACCCAGAATAGCAAAAACAATGCTAAGCAGGAAGTGTGAATCAGGCGGTATAGCGATAGCAGACTTCAAACTATACTACAGAGCAATAGTAACAAAAACAGCATGGTACTGGTACCAAAACAGGCGGGTGGACCAATGGTACAGAATAGAGGACACAGAAACCAATCCACAAAACTACAACTATCTTATATTTGATAAAGTGTGGTGAGCCGCTTCTGCCGTTTCTGCAGACTATGGTCGCCATTACAAGATGACGCTGGCTCCGCTGTGGTCTGTGAGAAACGACTCCTTATCTGGGAAAGTTGGCACATGATTTTTCACCACCCTGTGAGAAAGCTCCACGCGGCAGCTTTGCATTGGGGCTTGGGATGCTTTATTAAGGCTGAAAAGGGCATCCGAGGGAGAGAAGAAGAAATATCAAGGGCCTGAATAAACTGTTGAAAGAAGATTCCCGAGTTGCGTCTTCCTTGCGGGCAAAGGGTCGCGACAATAAAGGGGCTAAAAGCATGCAATGGAGGAAGGATAGCATCTTCAACAAATGGTGCTGGGAAAACTGGAAATCCATATGCAACAAAATGAAACTGAATCCCTCTCAAATTACATTTCTTAATCTCTGTTTCCTAGTTATTTTTGTTACATTAATCTTATTATTTCTAACATGTTCAAATATTAATGTCTTTCTATTTTTTTTCCTCTATTTTCTTAACTATGCTCAAAGACTTTTCTTAATGTTGGACTTTTTATTAATTCATTTATTTTTACTTAGTTATAATTACTTGCTTACATTAGATTTTTTGTACTTCATTATCATAACTTTGTTGACTTACAATTATTTCTAATAGATTTTTTTATTTCAAAAATATATTTCTTGTATATATTAAGGGGTTGAGATATACTTCAGTGTCCTGGTTTCAATCAAAAGCACAGCCAAAAACAACAAACAAATATAGAAAAAACATATTGAGTGATCCAAAAGCAATTTGTTTATGTCCTATGTCTACAAAATTGAAAATATGCATTTAAAATTTTTTTCATCTTTTGACTAACAGTTTATTTATTTATTGTTTGCACTTATTTTTATTTTAACATCCTAAATGAATATATGTACATTTCATTAAGATGTTTTCAGTGGTTTAAACCACTAAATGAATGATCAATTTTTCTAAATGCATATTTCTGAGTATTGTAGAACTTTAAAAAAACAATCAATTTTAATGATCATAATGTTAATTTTATCTATTTTTCTCATTTTCCTATTTAAACATATACAAGCATATATCAGGAAATAAATATTACTTCCTTCTATAGAAAAATATTTTTATTCATTCTGTTTATATGTATATGACACTAAAGTCATATACGAAAAAGAAATCTGTAGTCTTATATAGCCAAAAGCTTTCTAGTACTACATTAAAAACTGCTGAATGTATTTTATTTAATATATTTGCAATCACTTGAAAACAACTTGCATGAATAATCTTTCAGCATTACAAGTAATGCTTCTATATGTGTGTATGTCATTTGCTGGTTGAAATACTTGAATTATTAACTGCAGGATATAATCAATAAGTTTAGTTTGATTCATGCTTACTTTTAAGATTTCTTTCATTTCTTGGAGTTCCTCTGAAGTAATTTGTTTTTGCTTTTTATTATTTTAATACTGTTTTTTAACTTCGTTTGTATTATAATGTTAAAATAATAAAAGGAGTAATGATTTTCTACCAACATCCATTAAAATAACAAAAGATAGCAAGAGCTGGTGCAGATGTGAAGGAAATAGAACCCTTCAACATTATTAATGGAATGTAAATTAATGAGGCCATTATGAAAAAATACTATGATGTTTCCTAAAAAAATAGAAATAATACTTCTTTATAATTCAGAAACTAGAACTACTGAATATATGTCCAAAGGAAATAAGTATGTTGAAGAGATATCTGCATTTCCGTGTTTATTAAGGAACTTCTCACAGTAGTCAAGAAATGGAAAATGTTCATCAATTGATGAATGGATGAAAGTGATACCTATGAACTATGGAATACTATTCAGACATTTAAAAAGTATGTGATCCTTTCAATTGTGGCAGCACTATGAATCTGCAGGCACTGTGTCACAGATTGAAAATACCACATGATCTCATTCACACATGTAATCCAAAAAAGCTTATCTCATCAAATAGTAGTTACCAGAGGCTATAGAGAGGAAGAAAGCCTGAAAAATAGGGAGAGGTTGGTCAACTGGTACACTGTTACAGGTAAACAGAAATGCGCTTCAATAGACAATTGATTAAGTAAAATGTAGTGCATACATGCAATGGAGTGCTATTCAGTTTTAAAAAGAACATCCTTCTGAAATGGCATGAAAAAACCTAGAGGACATTTTGCTAAGTGAACTAATCCAGTCATGAATAGATAAACTCTGCATGATCCATTAAAAATCCTTGAATTCCTAGAAGCAGAGAGCATATGGTAAAGACTAGGGGCTGGGAGATGGCAGAATGGGGAGTTGGTCAAAGGGCATAATGCTTCAGAATTACATGATAAGTAAGTCCTAGAGGTCTGTTATATAATATAGTGCCTGTAGTAAGCAGCACTGTACTGTACACTGTAAAATTTTTAAGAGGATATATCTCAAGTTAAGTGTTCCTGCTACAAAAGTCGGGGCAAGGGTAGGAGGAAACTTTTGCAGGTGAGGGATATATTTATTATGTTGATGTGGTATGGTTTCAAGGATATATGAAAATACCATATCCATGGAATAACATGCATTCGATATGTACAGTGTTTTATGACAATTACACCTCAGTAAGTCTACAAAATACAATATTAAATGAGAAAATTAATAAAAAATGTGCCATTAGGATACTAAAATTATATTTAAAAAACTGTGACCTTTAAGGCTTGATGAGCTCTCTTTATTAAAATATATATAATTGAATAAACAAACATATATATGTATCTATATATGTATCTATATGTATATACACATATATGCACATATATACACACAATGCAGATACACGTTTGTTTTTAAAATAGTGAGAAATAATTCTTTTCAGCACAAGTGGTTATATATAAGATACTGGGGATGTATAAAGAATAGTTTTTAAGTCAATGTGATAATTATTTGTTGTTTTGATTAAATTATTATTTTCAGTTTTATAGAAGAATGATAACATATTCTGAAACTTTCCTTTTTTTTACAATGTTTTCATAAGTAGTCTAACCACTTCATATACTCATATAGAAATACTTTATATAATCTCAAGCACATAAAGATATATATTTTTGTTTCCTTCATGATGGATGATGACATGATCAACAAATTTCCAATGCTGTTTATTGGTTGGAAATTTTCCAATGCTGTTTATTGATTGGAAACTAGTCCCAGGACTAGTATTCTATGAATTACAGGTTTTTTTTTGTATAAAACTCTAAAGAACTATAATAAACTTATCTAATATGTCTAATAACAGGTGACCATATTTTTATTATATTTTTTCTCAGAAATATGAAATCACTTAAATTTTATCAAGCTACTTGGTAACAGAATAAATTTTTCAACATCTTTAGTAAATGCACTTAAAACCATGGAAGTTGAAAACTTTCTTTGATTTTTGTTTTTAATGTGCATACATATTTTTGCTGTTTTCTCTGTCTTCAGTTAGTTTTATCATTCTGCTTACCTACATAAATTGTTAAGCTTTGTGTTATGGAAATAAAAATGGTCTTGATGCCCAGGAAATTATCTTTTTAACCTCTGTGATCTAGTATAAAGCAGATAATTTAGTCCAGCCTCATCACTTTCATTTAAAAATGTTATTAAAATAAACAATGTATTAATATAGATTTACCTCTCAACTCTTGGTGAGTACTGGGAATGTGCCAGGCAATCTGCAATTAAATATACATTATAATGAGGGTTAGAAGATAATAGGAAATGAAAGCAGGTGTTGGGTAATAAAAACATTGTCAGTCAACAGGAAATGATTATGTGTACATAATACTTCTTCCCCCCCCCCCAACATCCCAACCACCTTTTAATTTTGGAGGAATTTCTAATTCCTAAGACTTAGGATCCCAACATTAGCCAAACAACAACAACAAAACTTTTGAAATCTGTTCTCCTGGCTCCCTGACAACTACTTTACCATCCACATTATTGAACTACATTCTAGGGAAAAGATTCTTAGGAAAACGTGTATAATCTTCAACTGATTTAATTGGATGGTCTTGTTCCTATTAATATTCCTTATTGAAATATAAGAAGCTTTGTTCTAAGGAAGCCAGAGAAATTTTACTTATCTGGTGATCATCTAGAATAACCTCATTGAGAGCTAAGGTTTGGATAACTGCATCACCACTGTCATTCAACAGTGTGAACAAAGGAGGAAATCAAGAATTGTGAAGTAGGTGCAGTCTCAGGTAACTTTAAAATAAATTAAAGTTCAAATAGCTGCTCAAGGCAGTAGCAGAAACCAAAAAACTTTCTATAACAGTGATAAAGAATATCTTATCTATTAAGCTGCAAAATTGAGATACCTGACAACCAAAATCAAACATTGATCTGTTCATCCTGCTGGGTTGCAAATTACAATGTCAGTTACACTTTAAGTCCTGCTGGCTATACTATGTGAAAAGTAGGACATCTATAGGATAAGATTGGAATCTTCAGAATTGAATTTGTTTAAGTAGCATGAATAACCAGTTGGTAGCTTCCCTTGAAACTCTTGAAACCTTCAATTCCTCCTTCCCTTTCAGATGGAGTTGATGATGATGCTTGTCACCGGAGTGGGGAAGGCAAGGGAGTGTACAAACTGTCCTCATTCCTGATGACTTTCACTTCTCAGTTAAAAATCTTTTAATAGAATTGGGTTCCCTCATGGAGGCCTTGGAGAAGGGAGGGGATATCATCAAAATTCAAACTATAAAGGGAAAATTCAAGATACAGAATTTTAGGACTTTTTGAAATTATGTAGCAAAACTCCACAAAATAAGTTTCAAAATTGATTCTAAGTATGCTTAACCAATGAGAGAAGAGCAAGTTGTAAAAATAACAAGAACTTATAAGTTCTCAAACTTTCATTTCCCTACTGCATCCATACTTATCCTTCTGTTTCCCAACACATATAAAAGTAAAAAGGATGTCTCTTGGACTGAATAGAATATCTTACCTCTCTTTTAAACACTCTACAAGATTTGCTTGCAGAGATCCCAGTAATAATTCTGTGCCATCAGATCATTGCACAAGATGCCTATGACCTTGGGAAAAGCATATGCTTCCAACAGAAAACATTAATTATCTTGTTATCTATGATTTTTTCACAGAAGTGGTTTGAGGTAATGTTAAGAAAATGTACTCAGAGAAAGGTACATGTCAGTGGCCAATTAATACCAGGCCAGGATGGTTGCTAGGTGTAAGCTCAAAACATATATATACTTTTTCCAAATTTTAAATTTTCAAGAAGCAACAAAAACTAATTCTTTAATATGGGACTCAAACCGTTACCAAAAGCAGACAAAAATTGGACTCATTTCATTATGAGAAGGCCAATAATTTGCTTTGTTGAATTAGATATTCATTTAGCATTTTGATATGCGGTTTTCCCTTCTGTTATACTTCTTTTAGCATCACAGTCCATAAATTTATTAAATAACATAATTTTCCATGATATGTTACAAAATATTCTTCTGAATCAAGAATCAGCTTTACAGTAAAAGCAGGTAACAAAATATTGGCCATGTGATTGCCAATCTTATAAGACATCCCATTGCAAATATCTGTGCTTTTGTACAGAATGATTTCTCATTTTGGAAAGGAAATTAAAATTACAATTAGCTAACTTCATTGGGACTACTACTACCTTAAGCATTCGATACAGTAGTATAAAGAAAGTAGCATATTCTCCGGATTAATAAACAATACATATATTGCTTAGGAAGTTCATATGTAATTACCTCTAAACTTCTCTAAAAGAAAGAAGACAAATTCTATAAATTGAATCAAGGAATCAAAATGATGAGACATAATCTGAAGAGAATGTGAAGATTGCAGTAGCAAATTGGTCAAAGAAAAATTATCCAAAAGTTGAGTATTACTGAGGCCCCAATCTATTACTAGTTTATTGCTTGTTTGCAAGCAATGTTAAGACATAGAGGGTAAGCAGTGAGCAAAGCAGATTCAGTGCCTGATTACTTGGCATTTACTTCCTAATGTGGACTGTCATCTTTTAACAAAAACAGCAAAGCACTAAAGAAGAACCTGAAAGGATATGCTGAAAAGGTTGAGTGACAGGAATTAAGAGTTTAATAATTAATGGGATAAGAAACAGCAACAATATAATGACCAGTTACTGGACAATAAAAAGTATAGGAAGAAGTGTAGCCTATTTTTTCCAAGTTTTTTAATTATCTTCAGGGTTGTAATAGTTTATGTAGAATTCTTCAAAGCAGTTAGAAGGTAGTATTTGTGTCAGTTGGATTAATATGAAGAAATAACGAGGTCAAAAATTCAAGGTGGAGAGCAGAGGGAGTGGTGCCAGAGAGCTCCCAACAGAAGGAAATGAAGGACATGAGTATCTCCATAAAATCAAGGGATGCCAATGGAGTGATGGCATTTGAGTTTCAAGGAAGTGAACTGTGATATTTGAGATGTAGAAAAATATCAGTAATGGGGAACTCCAGGTGGTTGACGCAGGTAATGACAACAGGAGCCTGGCTAATGGACAAAAATTTTTAGTAACTTTTTTATTTCCCCTGATAATTTCCTTTTGGTAGTCTGATTCACTGACTTCAGCTGTTTCCTCCATGAACATCATTTCCCAGTTTGACATATTTTGCTTTGATTTGCTTCTAGGAACAGCCCCTACAACTTTGGTAACTTCTGAATTTTCAACTTTAAATGATCTAATTCAAATCACTTTCAGATTATTACTTCATTGTGTTGTAAAAACACAATTTCTCTCTATCTTGTTACTGGAATTAAGGACATCCAATAATTCAATTATACTGGATAGTCCAGCAGATAAGCTTTACCATATGTATTTTTTTTCATTCATGCATTTAAATTGTATATTATCGTAACTTTGTTGTTATTATTAACAATGATTTCAGCTATAGTCTGGTTATAAATCCTAATGTTACAGAGGAAAGTAAAAAGGAATTTTAATTATCAAAGTAAAGCTTATATCGAGGGTTGTAGGAGCTGTGGTGGTCCTTTACCTTAAGCTATTATAGTCATGTATTTCTCTTTCTCAGAACTCAGGCACTATCTCACTGTATTCTAATTGCTGAATTTCATCATGATCTAGACTCTGGTGTTGAATTTATTCCATTTGTTACTACCTTTCCAATAATATAGATTTTGAGGACAGTTTGGTTTTTCATGTTTAGCACAACAATGAGGTCCATTTCGAAATATCAGGATATCCATCCAAAAATCTCCAATATCTAGAAGAATAAGACAATAAAATCTGGGCTTTATTGTCTTTCTTTCCAATTCTCAAATAAGTCATATTCAAAGAATATCTTCAAAAATAAATACTAATTTTATTACACACTTCCTCCAGGATTATTAATGTTTACTTTTCCTTGCATTAATATAAGTGAGATTGATGTGTTAGCTATTTTCAAAGCTTTTAACTTCTAGTCTTCTAGTCCAAGGAGGCTTTCTTTCTCTACATGTATAAATGAGGTTCTCATAAAACCTTAGGAACAAATTTATTTTCTAAATTTTAATAGTATCCTAGCAGGCATTATACATTATAATCTGCTATTATTTTATTCAGTTATTTATGTACCAACAATGATACTAGTATTAATGAACAATTACTAATTCTAATAGTTATTACATTATGTTTCAAGTATTAGGCAAAACAGTCATGCTGCTTATTATATTTCACCTACGCAATAAACCTGAGAGAGTAATATTGCCTTTCTAGTATTGGTATGTAATTAAGGTAGAAAATTGAATAACCTGAACAAACTCAGTCACCAGAATAGCAAAACTGCATTTGGAATTTGAACTTGTATCTCTGACTTTTAAAGCTGTGTCTCTTAATTACTAGTCCATATTGTTTTTCAACAACTAATAAAAATATCAAATAATTTTGATATTTTATATATAATATATATATATATATATATATATATATATATTTTTTTTTTTTTCCATTTTCTTTATGAGTCCACAGTAAACAAAACCAGATAAATTTTAGAAGCACACATGAATTGATAAAAAAATTTTCAAATGTAATGAAATTGTTATATTATAAGAATAAAGACAACTACTAGAAAAGAGATAAATACAAGGGATAATTAAGAAAAAAATCTAAGAGCATTATAATATAAGCCCAGGAGTTTCAGAAAAGGACACATAGAAAGTAAAATGAATGAAACTGTCAAATCAATGAATTGATAAAATTTACAGACTATTCTCCAGATTAAAAAGCCCTTCTGAATGTCAAAAAAATCTATGCTAAAATAACTACATAAATGACATTTTGGGTAATTTTAAAAATCTAGGTACTAAATGAACAATTTATGAACCTGAGTATGCATGTGGATAAATACACAAAATAAGAAAGATTATTTATTATTCAGAAGCCATTGCACTTCCTAACAATACCACTGGAAGGTGAGAAGATAACGGGAAATAATATTTAAATTGCTGTGGCATAGTGACTTAGAAATTGGATTTATGTAACAGGCAAATTATATTTCAAAAGTAAAGATAAAATAAAAATCTTTTCAGACAACCAGAATAAAAACAATAGATCCCCAGTAGTAATTATTGGGATCCAAGGAACTACTTGCACTGTCAAAACAAGGAGGGGGGATCTAAAAAGAACATATGGTCTTCAGGAAAAAAAAATGAAAGAAAGATGAATAAAGCACCCCCAAACAAATGTAAATGGAATCATCATAAAGACAGTATTGTAAAAGGCCCAGAATCAAAAAACGAATGATCACAGAGGTGGGTCTCGCTAAGGAAACAAAGGAGCTGGGGATGAAGCTCAGTGACAGCCTGCTTGCCTTCATGCATGAAGCCCTGGTTCAATCTCCAGCACAAGGGAAAAGAAAAAGAAATTGACCCTTTATGTGTTTGATATTGTTGAAAAAGATTAAAACTTCTATTAGAGAAATGTAAACAGAATTAAAGTGACAGATATGAGAAATTAATATCCCCAGAGAGTTGGAACAGTTTTAAAATAAGAATATTTTACTTATGCAAATCATGTATCATTTTGGAATTTGGCACATACATAGGCACATATTAAAATAATAACAGTGACATTTCTGTAATTGTTGGCAAAGACAAATACTTCTGAAGGCTGAGGGTTAAGCCTGTGAGTCCTAATATTGATTTCTATATTAGGAAGCCTAAATACAATTTGTAAAATTGAAAAGTTTTGTTTTAAAAAAACACAATAATAATATTCAGATATATCAAGGTAAAAACACAAGTTGTAGATAAAATGCTTGAGATAGTTTACTGTGGGGAACAGTAATCAGCAGTTTTTGGGAAAGGAAAGGTGTGAGACTGGTGGTTTACAATTATAATCCTTTAACTTTGAATTTGTGAACTCTGTACATGTATAATTTTGATAAAATCAGAATTAAATGAAGAAAAGGAGAATGTGGGTGGCAGAATTGGACACAAATATTTGTTTAAAAGATTAAATAATCATTTTTAAAGTCATGAATTGATGCTTAGCAACTCCTAACGATGACCAACAAGGTATTCTTGCTTTCTTGTTTGTTTTCCTGAGTATTATTAAACTATAGATTTGAAAATAATGTGTGATTTAATCCAGTGTAATCTTTAACATTATAGATGCTTTTATTTACCCAACCTAGTTGCTATTATCATTACATGAAATAGAAAATGAAATTTGATATGTCTCTTAGTGTAAAGTAATAAAATTATATTACATTTCCTATGAGATATAATGACCAAATCTTAAATAAGTGTTTGATCTTATGACCTTTTACAAGATAATCAGAAGGAACAAAACACCATAAAGCACAAAAACATAGAAGTTAAATGTCACCATAGGGGTGAAATAAAACAAATCCAAAGAGGTTGAAGAGATTTAATTATCCACTGAGATGTCCTGGACTTGTTTGGATCATAATTTTAAAAAATATAATGTAAAAATAAACTGGGATAATTGACAAAATTTAAAACATATTAAATTTTTAAAAGGTATAGGGTAAACAATTAGAAAAGTAAAGATTAAATCTAAGAGAAAAGAAAAATAGAAAAATAATCATAGTGTATTATTGAACTTACATCTTTTTAAGTAGTATAAATATAGTTATCATTATGACATACCTTCATTATCAGGCTAAGATTACAATAATAGGATTATAATAAATAAGCATCATTGCTATTTTAAAAATCTTATGTGTGAATTTTTTTACAGATGTAAAAGTTTGGAGAAATTAAATTTTATAATATATATTTCAACTATTATATTTTATTATTTATTTTAAGCCTAATTCTGTGGCGTTAAGAAGGGTTTGAATAAAATAAAAAAAATTATTGGGCAGAAATTGATCATTGTAGAAGCAGGGTAACAGTTACTTCATAAAAGTCTGAATCCATCATATTTTCTTACTCTTGTGTTTTGAAAAATTTCCATTATAAAAAGTAACATATTGAGTGCTAGGATAGCATAATATGCTAGGAACTGGTCAATTAATTTATAACAAAATATTTTATTGCACAGTTTACTGTTACTTTACAATTTATAAGAAGTCTTTCCTAATTCAAAGACTGGCAAGGGAGTATTCATTCATTAAAAAGAGATTCAGTCTGATGATAATGTTGAATGATACCTTCAATGACTAACAGAAAGCCCTAGAGAAAACCAGATGACGTAGAAAAGGCCTGTAATCCCAGCAACTCAGGAGGCTGAGGCAGTAGGATCCCAAGTTCAAAGCTAGCCTGGCAAAAGTGAGGCGCTAAGCAACTCTGTGAGATCCTGTCTTTAAATAAAATACAAAATAAACTGGGGATGTAGCTCAAGGGTTGAGTGCCCCCTGAGTTCAATCCCCGCTATCCCCACACACCAAAAAAAAAAAAAAAGAAAGAAAAAAGAAAAAAAGAAAAAAACCTAGAGAAATACTTAAACCTTTAAAGACCTATCTTTAGAAAACAAAACAAACATTTGCAGAAATAGAGGATAAAATTTTACTTCTGAAATCATTCAATGAGATCAATATAACCCTGAAACCAAACTATACATAAACATTACAAGTAAAACAAACAAAACAAACACAAATAATGAACAGACATATCACTTAAGACAGTGATGCAAAATTACTTTTAAAAACTAGAAAAAGAAATTTTGGAAACTTAGAGAAAAGATACATGATTTGAACAAGTGAGATTTCTTCCAGGAAAGCAAAGGTAGCTTAATAATTAACACTTCATTAAAGTAAGTTTGTACAAAGCAACGTAAAAGTATTAATTGAAGCAGAAAAACATTTGTCAATTCAAACACCTATTGATGTTAAAAATCTTTTTAAAAAACTGTGAATGATTTCAAAATACCTAAAACCTAAATACCAATAAGAGGTATTTAGAAAAACCCAATATGTAGTATTGCCGCAGTCTGGCTGGGCACAATCAGGAGCCACTTGTCAAAAGAAACTAACTTTATTTTTAGAACCACACACGACAAACAAAATAGTCTCTCAGGAAAAACCCTCAGAGCCTCAACTGCCACCACCGGCTTTCCACAAGCCTCTCTCTCCCACACAAGCTTCTCCCCACCTCCCACAATCCTCCTGCTCTAGAGGCCGATTGGCTGGGTCACGTGGACGGAGCCAAAAAAGTCCCCCAATGAGCAGCTCCGTGGTCTGAAAGGGCAGGGAAACAGTCCAATGAGCATCACCGCAGAGGAGCCAATCAGCTAGATGTTGCTGGGGCCGAGGAGCCAATCAGCTAGATGTTGCTGGGGCTGCTGTGAGCCAATCATCAGCCGGCAGCTGGAAGTTTGCTGGCAGCTGGAAGTTTGCTGGGGCCCCTCAGGCTGTGGCTCTCAACATCTCCCCCTCTCTGTTTAAACAACAAGCATGTGGCTTAGGGACCGTACCTGTTAGGCAGTCCAATTCAACATATGGTCCTTACCCGTCATCGGATGAACTGACCTCTAGGCGTCAGCCTCCTGTCTTAGGTTGGTACCACTGCAATTGGATCATACCCGTCACTGACTACCGGTCCAGCATACAGCCATACTTGTGGATAGGCCTTTGCACCTGTGGGGGGGTGAGGTTCTTTGCCTCACCTCTGTTGGCCCCCAAATTTTAGACCATCACTAGTAGAGGAGGATGCAAAATGCCATGACATTAAGCCAATTGAGGGCTCCTTTGAAAAATTGTACCACCGGTGACATCATCAGCAAAAATACCCCAACACTACCATAAGTCGCTGCACCAACAGATAGTTCACAATGCATACAGGTGAGCTCACAATGTGTCCAGGCAAGTTCTGCAAGCAGTTCAGTGATGGCTATTGTAGAAGCTGTAGATTGGTTTTATCTTTGACTTCACCAGCACTGGGATGAAGATAGGAATTCTGGCAATAATGGCTAAAGAAAAAATTAAGTAACATTCCAGAAGGCACTAAAAGAAAACAATTTTCTTAACAATTTACATTGTCTTCACCGGCACTGGGATGAAGATAGGAATTCTGGCAATAATGGCTAAAGAAAAAATTATGTAACACTACAGAAGGCACTAAAAGAAAACAATTTTCTTAACAATTTACATTGTCTTTAAGAGAATTATTAAATATAATGAAAAGGAAAGGTGAAAGTAAACAAACAGATCTGTTAACCTTCTTTTTTGTTTACATATTTAAACAATCCTCAACAGTTGTTTACCCAATTTAAATTAAACCATATAAATCACGTGAAAAAAAAATATTTGGATCCATTTTATCATGAGCGCTCATCATATATGATATATGGACATACGTACATTCAAACATATAACACAAAACACAAGTGTGCACACATAATATAATACATACAACACATAACATTATAGTAAAGGCCTTATAACTTTTTACAGGTGAAATCTCCATTGCAATGTTTAAAAACTCTATAGTCAAAAAATAGAACTGATCAGCAAAACATTAACCTAGGTCTGTATGAGCTCAAAAAACAAAATAGAACTTCATGATATGGCAAAGGGCAATAATAAAATAGATATTGAAGAAAGCATCCTGGTTCTGTTGCAGATGTAAGAATAGCCAAACTGGAGTTTTGGATATCAGTTGTTATGGATTTGAGCCAAATCATCTTCTTTTTGGTCTGTAGAAATCGCTTTAGTTAATCTTTCTGGAATCCAAATCGGCTGCTGTTCTCCCTGTGGAAACACATAAACAGACCCCCGACTCCAGACAATCACTGGGTCAGGACCTTGGTTAATCTCTCTGGAATCCAAATCGGCTGCTGTTCTCCCTGTGGAAACACACAAACAGACCCCCGACTCCAGACAATTACTGGGTCAGGACCTTTCCATTGTCCTGTTAGAATATCCTTCCAAAGTACCTTGGGCTTATGTACATTTTTTGGACACATATGCCTTTCCGCAGCACTAAGTCCTGATGAATCCAAATTTAAAAAGTTTAGAGTAAAAAGGGTTATTTTAAGTTTATCTTTGGGGAATATATACCCCTTCCCAATTCCTTCTTTTTGCTTTAATAAGTACATTTTAATAGTTTGATGAGCTCTTTCAACTATGCCTTGTCCCTGTGGATTGAATGGGATTCCTGTTATATGAGTAATGCCAAATGTTGAGCAAAATTGTTTAAAAGAGGTAGAAGTATAACCAGGGGCATTATCTGCTTTTAACTGTTTTGGAACACCCACAGTGGCAAAATTTTGTAAGCAATGAGCTATAACATCTTTAGTTTTTTCTCTGGCATGAAGGGAGCCCATCAAAAAACCAGAAGAAGTATCAACTGTAACATGCAAATATTTTAATTTTCCAAATTCTGGCAAGTGTGTGACGTCCATCTGCCAAATATGGTTAGGTATGAATCCTCTAGGATTGACTCCAAGATTAACTTGTGGTAAAAAGGTCACACAATTTTGACATTGTTTTATTATTTGTCTAGCTTGTTCCTTAGTTATTTTAAAACGCTTTTGTAAAGTATTAGCATTGACATGGAACTTTTTATGAAAATTTATAGCTTCTTCTAGTGTAGAGAAAATATGTATGTCATGTGTAGTTTTATCTGCTAAATCATTGCCCAAACTAAGGGCTCCAGGCAATCCTGTATGTGCCCTGATATGTCCTATAAAGAATGGATCTTTTCTGTCCCAGATTAGACTTTGTATAGTGGAAAGCAAAGAGAAAACAGTAGAAGAAGGGGAAATCCTACCAGCATCTTCAAGAGATACTATAGCATTAACTACATACTGACTATCAGAAAATAAATTAAATACAGAATCTTTAAACATCACAAAAGCTTGTAAAACTGCATTAAGCTCTACCTTTTGAGCTGATTGTTTGGGTACTAAAAATGTAAAAGTTTGATCAGGGGTAACTACTGCTGCTGTACCATTATTTGACCCATCAGTGAATATATTTGGAGCATTCATGATAGGTGTTTTTCTTGTCATTTTTGGAAAAATTACAGGATGCAATGACCAAAAAGACAATAAAGGATTAGATGGTAAGTGGTTATCAAATGAAACATTAGATTTACACATGATTATTGCCCAAGTATTTAACTCATTAGCTAACTCATCAATTTGATTCATAGTATATGGAGTAATAATTTTATGGGGAGAAATTCCAAACACTCCCTTTGCTGCTTTTATTCCTTTGAGTATTAATTGTCCTACAGCCTCAGGATACCTAGTAAGAATAGTGTTAGGAGAATAAGATAAATGTATCCATAATAATGGACCTTCTTGCCAAAATACTCCTGTAGGAATATTTTTTGTTGGTAGTACAATAAATAATAAAGGCAAACTTATATCAATTCTATCCAAATGCATATTTTCCATATATGTTTCAATGATTTTTAATGCCTTTCTTGCTTCAGGCGTTAACATTCGGGGTGAATTTGGATCTGATGGACCTTTTAGGATATCAAATAAAGGTCCCAACTCTCCTGTTGGTATACCTAAATAAGGCCTTATCCAATTTATGTCTCCTAATAACTTTTGAAAGTCATTAAGTGATTTGAGTTGATCTACTCGTATTTGAATTTTTGGTGGACAGACCATGGTTGAGGATAATAGAACTCCTAAATAATTAATTGGAAAATTTAATTGTACTTTATCTATTGCTATCTCTAGATTATAATTTTTTAATAAGTTTGTAAGTGTGGCATAACATTCTAGCAATGTGTTTTTATCTTTGTGTGCTAATAATACATCATCCATATAGTGAAATATTTGTAGTTCAGGATTTTGATTTCTAAGTGGCTGGATTACTTTGTTAACATAAATTTGACACATAGTTGGGCTGTTAGCCATCCCTTGAGGGAGTACTTTCCATTCATATCTCTGATCAGGACCTTCATGATTCAGTGCAGGGATAGTAAATGCAAAACGTGGACTATCCTCAGGATGAATTGGAATTGAAAAAAAACAATCTTTAATATCTATAACTAAAACATACCAGGTTTTTGGCAAAGCAGACAACTGAGGAATCCCTGATTGAGCAGGTCCCATAATAACCATCTCATTATTAATGGCTCTTAAATCTTGCAATAATCTCCATTTACCAGATTTCTTTTTGATGACAAAAATGGGAGTATTATGGGGAGATACAGAAGGTTGTATATGTCCTTCTGCTAATTCTTGTTTGACCACGTCATGGGCTGCTTGTATCTTTTCTTTAGTCAGGGGCCACTGAGGAACCCATACTGGTCTTTCTGATTTCCAAGTAATTTTTATTGTCTCAGTGGCCCTTTCTGAAAATCCAACCCATGTCTGTCTGTTCCTTGATCTATTTGTATTGGTGCTGCTATACCTTGTTCTTGTTTTTCTAATCTTTTTCCTTTCCTAAAACCTTGTCTAGTCATAATAGTGGGTGCATTTTGGTTGATGTTATTTGTTAATGTCAAACCTAATTGATCTAGGACATCTCGTCCCCATAAATTTACGGGAAGATGATCCAATACATATGGCTGTATAGTTCCTTCACATCCTTCAGGATCCTTCCAATCTAATACCATTGCACTTCTATGGGGATTAGTCGCCACTCCTAGGCCTCGAAGCGTTTGAGTGGCTTGTTGTAATGGCCAATGTTTTGGCCATTCTTGACGAGAGATGATGCTAAGGTCTGCACCTGTATCCAGTAGCCCATTAAATTCATGTCCTTGAATATTTAGTTTTAGCATGGGGCGAGAATCTAAATTTAAAGAAAGCATAGCCCAATCTACACCTGTGGAGCCTAATCCCTTGGAACCTCTTTCTACAGTACGACTGGAAAATTTATCATGTAGGCTGGGTATTATTAGTAACTGTGCTATTCTATCTCCTGGTGAAATTACTGATATACCCTTTGGAGAACTGGCTATAATTTTTATTTCACCTTCATAATCGGGATCAATTACCCCAGGACTTATCATAAGTCCTTTTAGAGTAGAAGAGCTGCGTCCCAATAATAAGCCTACTGTTCCTTTGGGAAGAGGTCCTTTCACCCCTGTGGGAATGATTTGAACTCCCATCTCTGGAGTTAGTACTGCTCTGGCGGAGGCGCAGATGTCCAACCCTGCGCTCCCTCTGGTTTGTCTGATGAGGGATCTGATGGACAATGTGTCCTGGGCACTACCCTGATGGGGTTGCTGGGTTCCTCCAGTGCTCCGTATATTTGTGGTTTTGGGCCCCGGAGCATTGGGCCCCCCTGTCCGTTTTTTGGCAATGGAGCCCGATGCCTTTCTCCACGATATTGTGGATAAACACCTGGTCCTTGTTCGTTTTTTGATAATGGAGTACCCTCTATGGTGGTTTGAGAACGGCATTCATTAGCCCAATGTCTCCCTCTACGGCATCGTGGGCAAATACCTGGTATTCTACTCCTTTGATACCTAGTTTTGTTAAACCCTCCTCCAATGGGGCAATTCCTTTTAAAATGTCCTGTTTGTTCACAATTGTAGCATGTTCTTGGCCTGGCATCTAAAGCCTGTTTTACTGCAGCTGCCACAATTTGCCCTTGTTCATTAATGTCTCTGGCATCTAAAGCCTGTTTTACTGCAGCTGCCACGACTTGCTCTTGTTCATTAATGTCTCTACATAATTTAATATATGTGTTTAAATCTTCATGTTTCAATGGTCTAATGATATCTCTGCACCAACGATTTGCTTGCTCATAAGCCAGGTGTTTTAGTAATGGCATTGCTTGTTCTGTATTCCCAAAAACTCTGGTAGCTGTTTGAATAAGCCTATCTACAAATTCAGCATAAGGTTCATTAGCTCCTTGTATTACCTTAGATAATTGACCTTGTAAACCTCCATGTCCTTGTAAAGTCTTCCATGCCTTAATTGCATCTGCAGCAATTTGTGCGTATACGCCAGGATCATATGCAATTTGTTGCTGCTGATCCTCATAAGGTCCCTTTCCTAACAACATATCTAGATTTCTCTGAGGATAACCAGCTGCTGCATTTCGCCTAGCCGTCTCCTTGCAAAATTCCTCATTGGCAACCTTCCATAACAGGTATTGTCCTCCATTTAGCACAGCTTTACACATATTAGCCCAATCTGCTGGCGTCATGTTTAAGTTGTTAATGGATTCGACCAAGCTTACAGTGAAGGGTGCTTGAGGACCATAGGTTGTTACAGCCTCTTTTAGCTGCTTCACTGTTTTGAAATTTAAAACTTGGTAAAATCGCTGCCCTCCTGCCTCAAATACAGGGCATGTTAATATTTGAGACCTTGTCTCAGGATCCCAACTATCAACTGCGGGGGTTGGGGGCCTCCCATCATATGGAGGTGGCCTTGTTAGTTGGACATTTACATCCTCTGGTGATAGAAAGGTGTTAGTAGCAGTCTCCTGTAGAGGTGGTGCTGTTGGTTGGACACTTACACCCTCTGGTGATAGAAAGGTGTTAGTAGCAGTCTCCTGTTGTACCTTTCCCCCTGATGGCTTTTTCTGTTTTACACTTTCTTTCTCTGTCTGACTAACTTGAGAGACCTTCTCTTTTACTTGAATCATTATGTCTTCTCCTTCCTCTACCATTGTCTGAACTGAAGGCTTTGGACTAAGCAAACAAGATATGAACGTCCACAATGGCAATGTGCCAACTGGCAGAGTCCCTGGGCTTTTCTTTTCTATTCTTTTTAAATCTTCACCATGATGGTTCCATTGTGATATATTTAACAACTCCTCCTTAAAAAGCCATGGGCTACATTTTTGTATTGTATCAACGTATGCCCTGACTGCTCTTGATTTTACTGGGATGCCTCCTTCCTCTAACAATTTACTTAACACTCTTTCAGTTTGTTTTTTACGAATTTCTGATCCCGTATTTCTACTATAATACAACCCAACAAGATGACGCCAAACAAAACCGAGACAGAATGAAATAAAAAGGGAACAACAAAAAGTCATTATAGCCTTTCTATCCTCCTGACATGGGCATCCGTCCTTTCTCCCTATCTGTTCCTCAGACGTAAATAGTTTTTCCTCAGATGTGAGCGGTTTTTCTTCCGTCTCACTCATCTCCAGGGACAGGCAACTTAAAACAAAAGTGAAACAAAATAACAAAAGAAGAATCTTAAAATGGCTACCCATCCTCTCGCCCTGCCCTCAGGGGCGAGCAGTTCACTTACCCTCAGTCGCTCCCCGTGCGAGCCACCAAATGCCGCAGTCTGGCTGGGCACAATCAGGAGCCACTTGTCAAAAGAAACTAACTTTATTTTTAGAACCACACACGACAAACAAAATAGTCTCTCAGGAAAAACCCTCAGAGCCTCAACTGCCACCACCGGCTTTCCACAAGCCTCTCTCTCCCACACAAGCTTCTCCCCACCTCCCACAATCCTCCTGCTCTAGAGGCCGATTGGCTGGGTCACGTGGGCGGAGCCAAAAAAGTCCCCCAATGAGCAGCTCCGTGGTCTGAAAGGGCAGGGAAACAGTCCAATGAGCATCACCACAGAGGAGCCAATCAGCTAGATGTTGCTGGGGCCGAGGAGCCAATGAGCTAGATGTTGCTGGGGCTGCTGTGAGCCAATCATCAGCCGGCAGCTGGAAGTTTGCTGGCAGCTGGAAGTTTGCTGGGGCCCCTCAGGCTGTGGCTCTCAACATAGTATCCTATGATAAAAACCATATTTTATTTCTGCTTTATGATGAAGGACAAGATAAGCATGTCAGTTTTCAATTCATCTATTTCATTTTTACTGGAAGTTCTAGAGAGTACTAGAATATTTATAGAATAAGAAGATGAATATTAAGAAGCAAAAGTAAAACTACTTTCAACTTTCAATAACGATATGCTATAGTAGAAAATTCTAAAAAAAGAATAATTATAACTAAACAATGAAGATAGAACAAAATAAATTTAAATTAAGCAATAGATAGGAGTAGACATTTCATCCAATATTTGTAATAATTAATAAGAAGGTGAAAAAGTTCTCCATTTCATGAGTCATTGAGTAAATACAAATTAAACCCACATCTCTATAATCAAAAGGAACCCAAAAGTGAGTAATTGGTGAGGAGGTGAAGAAACATAAACTTCACTCACTCTTGGTGGGAGTATTAAAAAACTGTCACTTTTGAAATATTTTAGCAAGTTCTTAAAAAGTTAAACTTATATCACCTAGCAATTCCACTCATATATCTGCTGATTGCAATTCACCAAAAAAAAAAAAACAAAACAAAACAAAAAAAACCCCTCATACATAAATGTTTAAAGTAGCATGATTATTGGCTACAAAAAACAAGAAAGCAATCCTAATGTCTATTAATTGGTAACTGGGTTAAAAAGAGAGAGAAGGAGGGAGAGAGAGATATGGACAGGGATGTACCCATTTTGTAGAATACTACTCAGTAATAAAAAGGAAAAAAATTGAACATGAATATAGGATCATGTATACATATGTCAAATTATTGTGTTGTAACCTAAATGATACACTTTGTCAATTAAAATGCATCAATTAAAGAATATAAAGTAGGATGGTGTTAAAAATAAAAAATAAAGTATTGATTCAAGAATAAGTAAATATTAGTTGCTTCAAATGCTCTTATGTTAAGTGTCTTATCAATATGAGAGGACTCAGTCCTTTTTTGTAACTTTTACTTTCATAGTGATTTTATATATAGGAATGAGTATCAGGCTTCATTACATTTTTGAAGACAAACAGGAGAAATGTTTTAATGGCTTATATATGAAATATTTAAAGATAAATTACATTTTTTAAGACCATAGTTTACTTTATATAAAGTGATGTATATGGGTAGGCTATAATGTTTATGAATTTTATAAATTCAGGAAATGATCAGTACTTGTTAAAACAAGGGGGCTGAGTCTGATAGAGTTGATAACTACTGATCTTACTAGATAAACTCTATTGTAGAATTTTGCACCAAAATATTAAAAACATATTTTTTTGCAGAAAAAATAAACAAAATTCTAAACCAAGAAAAGTTGAGAGGATCTCAAATAATTTGATTTTTAGGAAATTTTTTCTTTTTCAATTTGTAGGACTGTGTGTGTGTGTGTGTGTGTAAAAGTGTTAGTATGTGCAAGTATATAGAATTTCTCTGAAGATATATAGCAGAATAACAGGGTAAATGTGGGTAGATGTTCCTTTGCTACTTTAGATGTGTGGTGTGCATCAGTTTCTATTGAAAAATAAAGAGTTCTAAAATATTAAATAAAATGAAGAATGTATTTGGAAGTTATCTTATATTCCTTATTATATCAAATTTACATATTTTTCCACTAAAAGCTACTGATTATATGATTTTCATTTTACAGAATTTTGTGCATTCAAGTTGGATAATATTTAGAGGTTTGAAATTAAATACCAATTTTTTCTTTATTGTTTTAAAAAAAGAAAAACAAAAAACAAACAACAACAAAAACCCACATCAATTGGGACACCAAATTGACTGTTCCTCTACAGTTCACAAGAAGTTTTTTCTTCCTGACAAATGGTCATATGATGCTAGAATTTTGTTGGGCAAGCCTCACAAAGAAAATTTTAATTTTATTGCCTTTACAATTCCAAGAATTCATTTTTCCCTAACAGGCTTCATCAATATATTTGTAAAGACTGTTGTTTATTTCTTTACAATCTCCAAATGTCCTAGTTGGTAAGCCTCTTAATTACTACATTTCAAAGGGACACATTCCTATTCCATACAATTTTACACTTAGGATTTTAAAATTGTGAAGGATGAAAGAAGATATATATGTGTCGGGGTTTTGGCCCCCTCTTCCCTCCTGACCTGAGGGAGAGATTGGGGGAGCATGCCCCCACCAGGAGGAACCCAGAAAGGTGAAGGTCGACTGGCCGCCAGCACCCAGCCCTCCCTCGCAGGACGACAATCAGACACGCCAGGGAGAACAGTCAAAGCAGGATCTCATTTATTGAGAAAACACACGCAGCTAATATAATGTACAGGAACCATCAGAGTAAAGGTCAGCAGGGTGGGGAGAATTTACATCTACACCCATCCTACAGGCAGTAATGGGAGACAGGAGCTGTCCCTGAGGGCAGAAGGGTTCTGAGCCTATCCTAGAGGTGGTCCGATTCTTCATCACAACCCATGGCAATGCCTTCTGGCTAATCACTAGGTGCTCTCTTAGCCACATGTAGCCCCAGGACTGGGAAGCTACTTGCAGCCAGCAAGTAAGTTTCCTCTTTTCTGAAGCAACATGCCCCACATTATATCATGCCCTACATATATGGATGGGAGATAAAGCATGTGAAAAAGTGCTTACATCATATCTCATTGGAAAATGCAAATTAAAACAATGAAACAACACTGCACTCCTTTTGGAGTAGTAAAAATCCAGACCACTGATGACATTAAATGCTCACCCGAATAATGCATGTGAAGCAAGAGGGATTCTCTTTTGCTTTAGTAGGTAGAAATGCAAAATAGCACTGCCACTTTGGAAGACATTTTGGTCCCTTCTTGAAAACTATACATCCTCTCAACTTACAACCCAACAATACCACCACTTGGGATTTTCCTGCTGGGAGCCATTAGCCAAGTAGGTATGACAATTTCCTTGCCAGCGTACCCCATGTTGCTGACATGTTGCAGTGACATTGAATGTAGGTGACCTTGCTCAAGGACCAAGGCGGATTAGGGTGTTCCTGGTTTAAGATAATCATGTTTAGGGCGTTCCCAGTTTAGGTTCCAGGTTTAAGGTTTAAGATTATTCCTACTGGGAATAGGGCGTATCCTGCTGCCTGAGTTCCCCTTGAGTTCTCACGGGATTCAGACAGTATTTTTTGGGAGATAGAAGCCCAGTGGATGGGGATTTGGGCAGAGAACATGGATTTCCCCAGAACGTGATTGTAGAGGGCTGGTGTGAGTTCGGGAATAAAGAGTTGCTGTTTGAATCTACAAGCTGTGTGGTGGCTCGTGATTGTGTGCCCAGCCAGACTGCAGCATTTGTGCCCAGCCGGACTGCGGCATTTTCCCAAATTAGTTCAGAACTCGGTCCACAAAAAACCTGCACATAAATATTTGTAGCAGCTTTATTCACTATTACCAAGATGTCCTTCCATACATAAACGATTAAATTGTGATGTAGTTGTACAAGTTGATCTTATTCAGAACTTAAAAAAAAAAAACAAAAAAACTATTAAGGATCAAGCCACAAAGAAAATAAATAAATAAAATAAAAGATTTGTGGGGGGAGAGGGAGAATTATAAATTTCTAAGTGAGAGAAGCCAATCCAAAAAGACTGCATGTTTTATGTTTCTAAGTATATTGCATTGTGGAAATCACAAAACTAAGAGATAATAAAAAGTGATCAGTGATTTCCAGAGGCCAAGTGAAGGAGGAAATTTTTAGGGGAGTGAACGTTTTCTGTTTGATACTCTTAGTGAGAATAATGTATGAATGTTGGTTCAGGGATTATAAAAAGTGTGCTATTCTATTAAGCGAAGTTGATAACCAGGGAGGCAATGTGTGCATCTGCGTGTGTATGCTTGTGTGGACACAGAGTGAGTGTACATTTTGCTTACTTTTTCTGTTATTCAAAACCTGATCTAAAAAAAAATAGAATCTGTATAAAATTAAAAATATTAAAAATATACAAGTCTCTTCTATGGTTTTCAAAATATTCTATTTCTTAATCTAGTAATGGGTAAAGCTATGCCTAGTCATTGTTAATGATGAACATGTAATATTTACAAATTTTATCACAGTGTCACGAGCAGCTTCTCAGCCTTGTCTGGTTACCAGGAGTTCCCTTCCGGATATCTGCACTGGACCCCGGACCGCGACGTACGCGAACACCAAGCACGAACTCGATTGCCTTTTGAAATGCTGGTTTATTCGCACACCACACAAAGCAATACACGAGGTGGCTGGCTCACACTGCACGATCTTACTCTCAGGCGATGAGAGTTGATTGTGAGCAAATACATGGAGTTTCCCTCGCGCTTATATACTCTATATGTTTACAACAAACTTGTTTATGTCTAACTTATCTAACATAAGCACACTACCTAGTTACATCATCAACTTATCTAACATGGGCATACTATCTAGTCATCCTATAACCAAAACATGTTTACAACTAAAAAGTCACTTAGTCACTGCAAAGTCCAAAACAAGTCCAAAACAAGTCCTTTTGCTGATTCATGTTGTTTGTTCATCCTTGATGTTTACTCCTGTCACACAGGCATGAATTATTTCATGACATGTACAAAGAAATGCAAAGATAAAAGCAGTTTTGGGTTGTTTTTTTAAGTATTAAAAGTAGTGTATTTTGTATCTGGTTTAGAATAATTTATGTGGTACTTTCTGTGTATTCATAAAAGATGAACATAAATTAATTCCAAATTCAACTTTATGGTAAAATATAAGTGACAGAGTTACTTTTAAAATTTAAAATAAATTTTTGTAGAGATAGAACAATATGTTATCTCTTGTCACCAGCTGTTTTCAAACTATGGTATTTTTAAGTGATCTTTATGCTGCATAGTTTGCCAATTTCAAAAACACTCTTTCCAGAATAAAATGAACATATGGATGCAATAGTATTATGTCTGTCATTAAATCTTCTACTTTAAAATAAAAATGCTTTGAAAAGTGTAGTTTCTAAAGATTAAAAAGAACTTCAGATTTATAAAACCTGGGTTTCCAACAAATAGAAATGAAGTTTAATAATTCATGTTTGAAAGCATTAATATAAAGTAGAAAAAAATCTACAAAATTTCTGAAAAAAATATGCCACCCTATTGAAAGTAAAAATTCTCAAGAAATAGACAAGCATCTGACCCATCTGAGCTATCACAGAAATCATGAAATGACAAAACTTGGATTCCAATATTGTAATGAAATATGAATTATAGTTTTTGAAGTATGGCTCTTTTAAAACATTCCATTTTTATATCAGACTATAACACTTAAGTGAGATAAAAATTTGCATGTAATTTGATCCAGTATTATGCAATTGCCTTTAGGTTTTCATAAGGCTATTTTCAGGACTATTTATTAGATTTTTGAAGTAGTTGTATAGTTTACAAAAAGGAAAACAAATACTATTTTATTTGCAACATTATAGGTCTTTATTTTCTTTGTATAAAAATTCAATTCCAAATACTACTATAAAATTTGAGAGAAGCACTTTTGAGAAAAAAATATAGATATATATATTCAATCAGAAACACTATATTTGCAGAAGATACCATTTTAAGGTAGGTAAAGAGCCATACAGTAAATCCAGCTTTATAATTCACTTCTTTTTAGCTCTCAAACTAGAGTCACAGTGTACATAGATATTTTCTCTTTAGCCTAATAGTTTGTATCAATCAAATAAAAGATAAAATATTTTACCCTTAAAATAACCAAGTATACTATTAAAGTTATTAGCTTGTGATACATGACTTGTATGACTTGTAAAAGCTAACATTTTCCTATCAATAAAAATAATAAAGCTATAATGTTGTCAGTGGTTATATTATAAATACTTTAATACTGATTTCAGAGCACTTAATAAAATTGATTTTTTTCTTTTGTCTTTTACATTTTGTATCAGTGAATTCTTACAAAAAATAAGAAGCGTTATTATCTTGTCTATGTATAAATTTGTTTCTATGCCATTGAATATAGTAATTAAAATACTACTGTTATTTTTGAAATAATATTTATAAATTCATAGAAAAAGTCTAGAGTATCTTGCACTAATACAATTATTCATCAAGTGTTCAAAGTACGTGTAGAATTCAGAAGCTGCTGTGTATCCTGTGAACTGTACAAGATAAAACAAGATATAGAAAAGTAGCTGAAGGTGTAACTCTCATGTTACAGAATTTGTTATCCTGTTTAAAAGATAAAACATAAGAGAATAGCAGAAAATCATAGCTAAGACAAAAATATCCTGGAAACAAATAATCAATAGCATAATTTTTTGTCAAATATTTGTGCATTAAAGGTGATGAAAAGAGTCTGTCAAAAGAAGGCTTTGTGATTTACATGGGTATAGAAATAGGGGAGAGAAAATTCCCGAAGTAAGTTCTGATCAACAAACCTTATATACAATCAGAGATAAATTGTGGAATAAAGGTGTATTAAGAATTGTAATGCAAATAATAATAATAATAATAATAATAATAATGGAGCTCATGTATAATGGCATAATTTGGCGAGAACATACTTTATATACAGAGTTATGAAAAATGGTGTTGTGAATGGATAATTATGATTGTAATGCATTCCACTATTGTCATGTATGTAAGAAATAAAAAAAACAAAAAGAATGATTCCTCAAAACATAAATGTCCCTCAGAAGGCATTGGTTTTACCTCAACTTATGAGTGAGAGTTTGAGATGGGTACATTTGCTCTAAAGCTCAAGTAACTATACTTAAAGCACATTGATGTTTTCTGAACTTCATGGATGTGCTTTCTACTTTGAAATATAACTTTTTGTTTTTATAATATGAATATTTTTAGAAAATATAAGAGAATATGTAGGTTATAAAATAAAGCCTTTTTTGATATTTAAAGTCTTTCAGTTTTAACTTTTTTTTTAAAGACAATGTAGAAAATATAAACTTTGATGAGTAAAAGCTTGTTTATAGTCCAGATATCCAAACATGATCAATCCTCTAGATGATTCTAAATTAACTTTCACTGCACAATAAGTAACTTCTGTCTCAGTCACTTAAAGACCTTACAACTCTGTGGACTAGTTGCTTCACTAGGTTTAGGCCAACTTAAGACTGGGGACTGCTCTTCATACTCTTACATAAGTCTGTGGTCAAGTGATGGGTCTTCTGGCAAATAGATTACATATAATTGCTTCATTTTTCTGCCTGGTTTCTGTCAGCCTAATAGCGAGGATCCTTGGATATAAGCCACATGCACTCTCATCCTCCAGCAAGCCAGCTTGAGTTTATCTACATGGAGTTCACAAGTCATAAGAGACGAGGCCAAGTATCCTTGAACAAGCATTTTCAGCTTTATGGTTGCAAAATATATGCTTTCTTCCCAATGGTCCAAGTAAAACATGTGACTAAGCTCAGAGTCCCTGTGGTTAGGAGGATCCAAGGGCAAAGATTCAGGTCAAGGAAAAGAATGTGTAGGTCATTGCATGACTTGACATGATTCTCTTTACCTCACTTTAAATATGGCATGAAAAGGAGATCGCCTTTCATAGCACTTTGAAATGTTCCTTTATTTCTATGTATTGAAAATGTCATGCTAAGTAAATATTTATCTAAATAATGATTTTAGTAGATTTATTCTATTCCATTAAGTAAAGCATTTTTGTAATTTTATCTAACCTGTTATTGTTATTTTTTTGCAATATTTTCAATCTTATAACCAGTTCTTTAATTATATCCAGCAATTACCTTCTTTTACAATAATGATATGACACATTACATACCATTTTGAATTTCCCATACCATTTTGAATTTCCTACTATTTCTTCTTTAAATATGAATTAAAATAATACTAGCATTTTAGGATATAAGTAAATTTCAACAAATTTATTAAGGCTTTTTATAGTCAGATGTGTTACAAACTACCTTTACAATCAAGAATTGCCTGTTCTCTCATTTTCTGTACTTAAAGCACATTGACAATTTGTTTATTAGACAAATAAACAAATTTAAAAAGTGAACACCTAATGGCCTTTTCTAGTGAACAAAGGAAAAGAGAGAAGAGATTATTACAGGGAAAAAGGAATGGAGACGATTTGTATCATTACAAATCAATCTGACATTCTGAAATTAACTCATTCACATACTCATTAAGGAGAAAACTTACACTTTTATTAAAATTAAAATTATATATCAATTGGGTACATGATTTGTTATGTGATATTTCTTTGAGATTATAAATTCATGAGGTACAAAATTTTTATTATTAATTTTTGTGTTTCCAAGGGTCTTTGACATGCCTGAGACACTAGGACACCAAATACATGTTGGTGGATGAATAGTAAATATATTTATTTGTAAGTTTTATATAATATAGTATTTTGTTTGTCACATGTCTTAAAATTTCAAAACGTATACCTCATCCTCAAAAAACATCATACCTTTTGGTCCACCTTTAAAGCTATGTGTTATATTTTTTTAGTACCAGAGCTTCAATTTATTCAATTAGTATATTTTGAACACTCAGAAATCATATGAGGTGACACGAAAAATGCTCAATAAGTAGAAAGCAGAAGTGTATCATCCTTGTCAATATAGCTTATTGAGGAATAAGTGTTCATCTGTGTTGTGCAAACAAACTGCAAATTAATCCCCAAAAAAGGGATTTCACTGGCTACAACACTTAGAAGAAACAGAAGTGACCATAATTACAATACACATAGGTTCATACTTGGTACTGAGTAAAAATACTTACTTAGTCTACACCAAAATCCGACTAGCTCTGACTATTACAGATGAGGAAACTGAAAACCAACAAATTGAGGAACTAGTAATTCTAAATTAAAATACTGCAGATCAAATTTGAACTAAAAAGGGGAAGAAGAGGGAGTTTTAGTTATTAAAATGACTTCTGCTAGTAGTTAAAAGACTAAAACATTTGCTAAAACTTGTAGAATAATGCTTCTATTGACACCAATTTATGTTTAGTCACAATAATATAGAAAAATATTTTTAAATTTTACTGTACATCAAAATGAACTGAATAAGTTGGTAAAACAGATTGCCAGGCAGTAGTTCCAGAATTGCTTATTCATTACCTTGGGATGGAACTTGAAGATATTCATTACTAATGAATTCCTGGATGATTCTACAAGACAATGAGAACCAATAATCCAGAGATATGAGTTATATAAGATATTATACCTGCACATGTTTCTTCTTAGTGTGTATTAATATAGTGTTGACTTCTATTTTTATAGGAAAACTGTTTTTTTTCTTGTTGTTTTGTTTTGTTTTTTACATGTCATCTAAGCAAAAGGGTAGAATGTTTTCCTCTGTTGTTAGGTGTGAGGAAAAGAAGAAAAGTATTGCAATGAGGGATAAAGTAGGGATAAAGAAGAAATGGAAATTAATTCATTTACTATATAATTTCCAGATTCTCCAAAATTTGGGGAGACTATTAGAGAATTACAGTGTTGACATATTTCTTTTCTAGAATGGCTGAGTTTCATTTTCCTAAATTAAGTATATGAGAGTAGCCAAGGGAGAAACACAGCTGAGAGTAAGTCAAGATAGGTTGGGCTTTCAACTAATTTTAAAAAAAAAAAAAAAAAAAAAAAAAAAAAAACAAAACAGGGAAGAAAAGCTGTGAGACATTTATTTGTGACACTATATAATTTCAACTATTTTAGTTTGGGGTGAGCTAAAATATCTCTCTGATTTGTACACTATTTACATACATGAAACATCGCAGGACACCCATAAATATGTACAAGTTTAATGTATCTATTAAAAGAAGGAGGGGAGGGAAGAGGAGAGCAAGAAAGCAAGAAGGAAAGAAGTGTGAGAAGGAAGGAAAGAGGGAAAGGGGTAAGAAAGGAGGGAAGGAAGGTAGGAAAGAGGGAAGGAAGGGCGGATGAATGGAAGACACACGGTTTCAGTGCATTGCAGGCTTTCAAGAAATGTAAAGCTTGTGTGCATCCAAGCTGAGGGCAACTTAGAGAAAGGATAAAGATCCTCAATGACTGAGA
This sequence comes from Marmota monax, assembly GCF_021218885.2. Taxonomy (NCBI): domain Eukaryota; kingdom Metazoa; phylum Chordata; class Mammalia; order Rodentia; family Sciuridae; genus Marmota; species Marmota monax. The sequence goes on from NW_026694956.1 coordinate 116,769, forward strand.
AAACTGAAGAAGGAAATAAATTGCAAGGAAAACTCCTCAGTGACCAAATAAAGCTGGAAGAAGGCCTAAAAGGAAGAGAGAATTAGTTGAATGCTTCCATACAAAGAGTTCTCTGGGCTCATATCAGAACTCTATTTCCAAACTCTTCTGTAGAGTAATTTTTGGTTCTTTCTCAAAATATTTGAGGGCACAATGTAAATAAAATAAAATTGAATTTGAATAAAAAGTCTAAATTTAAATACACATCCTATTTACTCACTACCTCACTCTAGTAATCTAGCAAAAGAAGGGCCATGCTCTTTTATGAAGGTGAAAAGAAATGAAAAGAGATAGAATGAATATCTGAGAATGAAAAAAAAATTAGGACATATTAAAAAACAAAAAAACATCCACCAACTGCTTCATGAAACTCAAACATTTAATACAATTTTATGCAATGTATCCAAATATCCAAAGCCAAAGGCAAATCCTCAGGGCACAGCATAGACAATGCTTTCCCTCAAATGACTCATACAGAGGACATGCCTCGTATATAATGTGTAGATAGATGGATGATATTTAGCATACAAATATATGTACATTAATATTATAAAAATGAATATATATTTGTAAACAAATGTAGATTTTTTTCAAAATTTCTATCATCCCCAAACTTAACACAATATTCATTCAATCATATAAGTAAATATTGGTTATTATTATAAATATAGATCTTTAGAGCCAAAGTAAACCATCAGTTTTTGTGTCCTGTAGGATCAAAATCAAATTACTCTTGCTATGTTTCTAACTAAAACCAAGTTATTTATCTTCCAGCTTCATGTTATGTAGAAAAAAAAACAACTCTAGAAGTTCATATTTGGTCAGTTAAATTATAACATGTAAGAATGTATAACTTGAATTACTACAATAGTAATTTTCCTTTGATTTAAAGCAATCTAAAATGTGGAGATGTTTTGGCAAGAATATTAGAGCAAAAACCATTTTATTTCCTAGATTTGTTTTGGCTATTACTTATCCCAAAATTTTTTAGAAAATATTTTTTTTTTATATTGTACAATTAACATATCTAGAAGATCAATCAAAAGTCATTCTATGTAAGTTTTGAAAGTATAGAGGCTAAAGAGGTGAAAATGAGACACAATGAATTAATATAATTCAGTAATACATAATTCATGTACACACAAACACAAAAAAACATACTCAGATAAACACACTCAAAGGATGCTGTCAAAACATATATTTAACCAAATAAGTGAAGCTTTAATTTTCCAAGACCACTCACTCTATTAAATTGTCGACAATGTGTATATAGATTATATATATAATTTTGTTAAAAAAATTATTATCATCATTACCATTTTAGTCCAAATGAGAAGGTCTTCATTGCAGAGAAAATGTATACTATTTTATCAAAGACAAAAGAAGAAAAACATATTACTCTTAAATTTGTTAAAAGAAAATTAATCTATAACCAGATTATAAGAAATTTTAAAGTTTTAATTTTTGATGCTATAATCATAAATAGATTTATGGTCCTCCTACAGAATTTGAAATGAGTTTTTTTCTGATAAAATTACTCTCCAAAATTTTTCTAAGTCCTAATGGATGTCTTTGAATATTTACCAATTAAACAAAGAGTTTTAGGGCAGTAAAAAAGTTCAGGGGTTTTGACAAATACTATTGGGATCCCATGTGGACTTGGTATGGTAAGTCAGGACAATGTGAGGAGTATGTGCCGTTTCACTTGTTAAGGATGGCTTAGCAGAATGGCTCTTTATCTCTGAATAATGCATCAAATTGTACTTCAAATATGTTATGGTCAGCAAAATTTCTACTGAATATTTGCAAGCACATAATGTGCTTCATTTCCAAAGGAGGCAGGAAAGATATATGCTGATAAGTTTCAGGAAGGGTTATTAAAGATTCATATAAAAATACCACACACCGCTAGGTAAAGACTACCCATAAAATAACTAACCAATAATAAGATTGTTAGTTTTGAGGCTCTTCATGTGAGAATTGTTCACAAAATATTCAGTAAGGCTGTTGATGTTAATTAAGGCACATGTTCTAAAGTCTTTATTAAAGGGAAACTCCCACACATTGAAAAATGAATCCTCTATTTAAAAGGAAATTCAACCAAATCAACAATTGAACTTGCTCTTTCTCTTGTTTTTTTTTCCCCCAGATCGTTCTTATTTTATCTTAATCAAAATACATTTTGACAAAAACTCTTTAAGAACAACACACATAGGAATCAATTATTTTCCATAAAAATTCCTAAAATTAGATTCCTTCTTGGTTTTACTAATTTATGAAGAATATTTATTGATAAGAAATTTAGGCTAATATTCTAGGGTTGTGTGGTCTATATAGTAGCCCCTAGATGTATGTTGCTATTTAAATTTCTTCAGTAAAATGAAAAAAAAAATGTTCAGGTATAACATTTGCCACATTTCAAGTGCTGAGAGTCTACATGTGACTAAGCGCTATTCTGCAGTCCAGTTAAACATTTGCATCATCTGTGAAGGTTCAGTTAGATGGAACTGGTCTAGGGTAATATGCTTCAGTTTATAGCAATAAGATTTTTCTACTATTTTCAATAATTTTTATATTTTATCAAATATTGGATTCCTAGACATTTTTTGAAGAAAAACACTGAACATTTTTGTACATATAACTATACATAATTGCATTTTCTATTATATTTTTTACAGTGAGCATCTCAATAAAATTTGACTTTAATATAATTATACTTTTATATCTTTTATACTGAGAAGATGATCATTTTAAAATAAATGTTTACTATTATTTATTAACTTTAATTTTTTTATTTTTATACATATATACACATGAAGAAAAATATTTATCTTCACTGTAGACTGTATACCAACCACATGTATCTGTTATACAGCATTATTTTTTTTTTTTACAGATTACATGATCTGTATATAGAAAACCTTAAAGACTCTGTTATGATTTAGATATTTGATGTTCCCTCCAAGCTCATGTATGCGACAATGCAAGATTTCAAGGTGAATTGATTTGATTATGAGAGCCTTAACCCAATCAGTGAATTTATCCCTTAATAGGGATTAACTAAGTGGTAACTGAAAGCAGGTAGGGTGTGGGTGGAGGAGGGGTGTCCCAGGGGATGTGTTATAGGGTTTATATTTCATCCTTGTGAAGGGAGTTATCACTCATTCTCTGCTTTCTGGTGCCATGTCCCAAGCTGCATTGCTCCACTACACTCCTCCACCATGAAATTCTGCCTCATCTTAGACCTTGAGGAATGACTTCAGCCATCTATGGACTAAGGAAATGTGAGCCCCCAAATAAACTTTTTGTACTCTAATTTGGTCTCAGCAGCAAAAATCTGACTAAAACAGACATCATGAAAAAAAGAACTGTTAAAAAGATAAAGTAACTTGTATCATGTTTAGTAAAATACCAGGATACAAAATCAACACAAAATTCCATTAAATTTTTTAAAACCAATAGTGACCTATCTAAATTTTTTTTTAAATCATGAAAGTGACCTTTTTTATAGTGCTAAAAGAAATAAAGTACTGAGGAATAAATTAAATGAAGAAGGTAAACTATTTCACTATACAGTGAGAACTACAAAACATTAATGAAGTTGTGTTGAGACAAAGAAATGGAAAGACCTCAAATGTCCATTGATTGGAAGAATCAGTGTTAAAATTGAGCTCATACTACCTGAAAGGAATGTACAACTTCAATAAAATCCCTATAAAATTCTAATTACATTTTTCACTGATGAAATGGAAAACATCTAGACTTCCTGTTGAGTTCCTGTTATTTAAATAGTGATCAATTCTCTTCCAATTTTAATATCTTTTTCATAATTCACAATTTTATTACATTTCTAATTTATAGTAATTAGTGGTTCAAGAAATGTTTTATAAGTCACACTTTCATTTATGTTTCAAAATGAAGTGTGCCATAAGTATGTAACAATAGAAAATGATTTTAAGGTTTAACATTGACCAGATTGTATATTGTTCATTAAGAACCTGAGTATAGTTACATAATTTATCTTATCATTTTATTATTTTCAGAGTTCTTATAAAACAAATTAAATACAAAATAGAATGGCATAGAAAACATACTAGCAATATAATAATTACAACAGTTGCAAGTCAAAATCATTCCATGTATCATAAAATACAATTTCGTGTTAAATGCCCTTAAACACAATCTGATTGCTTTAAACTTGACATCCAAGTAAGAATCCATCATATTACACTGTATTCTCCTTGAGAATGTCTTTCTTCCTGAGATTAGCCCAGTAGGCTACACTTCTGAAGCTGTAATTTAAATGACAGTAACCTGTGCAAATCATTACCCTGTGCAACCTAGTTAACCACAGTTAAAGTTTAGTTTTGCACTTCCTGTTATGAACTATTTGTTGATATTTTTATACAAAGGAAGAGTGATGTGTCCAATAATAGATAGACAATTTTGAAAGAACAGAAGGTAATTATCTTTCAGCATTTGCTTCAAAACAGCTATCAGCATTCATTAATTGGTAAGGAAATCTCTGTCTTGGAAAAGAATACATAATATTTGTTTATTCATATGATTTTTAATGAGTTCCCTTATGTGACAGGAAATTTGCTGGACTTACCCACACAGTAAGATTCATATATTACTCAGGCCACTAGAGATAAGTGGAAATGTTTTATTTTTCTGTTTATCAAATAACTTTCTAGAAGAGTACATGTGTACATAAGCATTTCTCAATCTCAGTGTTGCTAATATTTTGGAACAAATAATTCCTTATTATCAGAGACTGTCCTATGCCCTGGAAGATAGCATTATCTCTTGATTTTACATACCTGATCTCAATAGAAGCCCAGTCATGAACATTAAAACCAATTTTAATGGTTTAAATTGTATATTATTGTATACTTTTCACTTTTCACAATATTTCCAAATGCCTCTTGGGGATCAAAATTGCCTCACTTGTTAGTCTAATTAAAGAACACCAGATTATAATATATTGTTAGCAACCAAGATGAAAATTTTCTCAAAATTCTTCAATAATGACAAGACAGATTTGATACACAGAGAAATTACTCCTCTCAGGAGAGACAAAGTGAAGGTACCCAACAATGATTAAAGTTTACTTATTAGGATATGAAGAGAATTAAATTTAAAATGAATTGCAATACACTTACAGTATTCTTTAACATATTCCTTGGAGACTATGCAAAAATTTCTGAGGAGAGCAAATAGAGTGAAAGTAGATGCACTATAAAAATTCTAAAAGAGCAAGTCACATCAAATAATTGAAATAATAAGTGACAGTGTATAACTACACGGGTATACTGCATTGTTGGTTTGCTTTTGGGAAAAAGAAAAAAGTAAATTGCAAAATACAAAGCTGTCCAAAATGGCACCAATGTCTATGATGTGAATAGGAAACTACAAAGAAAAAATCATCTAAAAAGGTTTAAAACTCAGATTCATATGAAAGTTGCATCATGTCAAATATGTCATACAAAACTGCAGATGTCTTTATGCCAGAAGTTTATAAACAAGGGAAGAAGACTGGAAGTTTCTTAATTTCATCAATTTAATTAAATTTCTTGGAAGTAATGATGCTAAACTATTTTGCATATAATATTATAAGACTTATAACCAATTATAATAAAACTCATGTATGCTTTCATTAGTTCTATCTCAATGAAATATAAAGTATATGAACAAATAATACACATTTATAAAAATACAGCTCAATGTGTTACTCATTCTAGTAAACATAATATGCCCTATTTTAGATTATTATTGTATACTTTTCACTTTTCACAATTTGGCCATTATACTAAAACCTCAAGATATTTTTTGTTCAATCCTATATATTCAATACTGAGCAAAGTAATTAGTTCATTAGGTTGGAAATGTCTCCCTAATGTGGAATGTGTAACTCTCTGGATATATATGTAGTAGAGACACTTTTAGGTTAAATGTTATGTACCAATGCAGAATTGATTGCTTCCCAATTGTCTAGAGGGAGGTTTGGAGAGTTAATTCACAGTGTTGGAAAAATTAAAGAAGGAATAAAGGAGGAAACTAGCACTAAGAAGGAAATTAATCCTGTTCAAAGGTTTGGGGTATAAAAAACAAAAGAAGGATCTAGGTAATATGTTAAGTTGTAAGCATATTTATCAATCATCCTCACAAAGAAATCCAGACTGAACATAGATACTAATAAAGCTGTTAGTATTAAAATACGCCTACAAATTACTCTTCCTTTTGAAAAATGAAAAGTAATATCTTTGCCTTAGATCAGGTAGAACATAATGATTCACTGCAAACAAATATAATATTGCAAATGCAACTCATTTTGAGTCCTTGTCATAAATATGAGAGCTTCCCTTTGCTCTCACTTTCTTCCAGTGGGCCATTTCTCAGGAGAGAAGGGAGTCGCTGGGCTGTTATCATGTGGGGAGGAAATGAGTTTTCCCTAAAAATGACAGTCATGTGAGCAACCCCTCTTGGAAACAGATCTGTAAGTCCCACTTGGGGGTTCAGATCTCTGCAATCCCAGTCCACAGTCTGACTAGTATGGAATGAGGTGCTCTGCTCTTTAACTGACATCAGAGTCAATGCATAGAAACTGAAAAGAATAAGTGTTTTTGTTGCTTTAAGCTACTAAGTTTGGGTTAATTTTATGCAACAAAAATAATGCAATGAATGAATCAGACATAATGTTCCTATGCTCATATATGAATACATGACCAATGTAATTCCATGTCATGTTCAACGACAAGAATGGGATCAAAAGTGTAATGGGTCTCTCCCCCTCTCCCCCCTCCTTTCTCTTCTCTTCTCTCTCTCTCTCTCTCTCTCTCTCTCTCTCTCTCTCTCTTTCTCTCTCCCTCCCTCCCTCCCTCCCCCCTTCTCTTCTGTGACTGGCTGCCACAGTCCTGCTAATAAAATCTCTGACAGGTAAAAAAAAAAATGTGTAATGGGTCGTGACCCATGTACGTATAACATGTCAGAATACACCCTTCTGTCATGTATATCTAAAACAGCAAATAAATAAATAATGTGATGAATCACAGATATGTAAATGAAATTTGAAATCAATTTTTTTTACTGAAAGAAGGTATATGTAATAGGATGCAAAATTTTAAATGTATTGAGCTTCAGGTAAAGCAATATACAAAGCATAGGACTATAGGTAAAAGAAAAGATTATGGTGGTGATGGAGAAGATGCATTCACTAACACGTAATTAAACCAAAAGTGGAGTATTGATAGATCAAAAAAAATCATCATCGATGAAAATTCTTTTGGAGTAATATTGAAATTGAAGACTGCCAATGAGTTAGTCAAATTCTAAAATTTTCAGAGACATAAGGGAAAGAAACTTCAAAGGAGTGATGTAGTAGAAATCAACTCACTGCAAACAGTTAAAAGATAAATGGAAGTTAGAAATTGGAGACAAAAAATACAGATGACCTAGTATGTCTAGATTCCTGGTTATGAAGGTGCTCCATGTGAAAGACTTTATGGAGTAATAATGAAGAGGTAAAGGGAAAAAAATATCCAGTATATAGTTGATAACACAGATCTGGACCTTAGAATTCTGACTTGTGTGATTCACTTCATCATAGTGTTAATGTATTATATGGCAGATAAGCCTTAAGAAAATGAAATTCTTTAGGGACACGGAAAATTTTAATCTTCATTTATTACTTTCTTATTTCTAACAGGATAGGGTGGAAAATAGTTCCCCTATCTTTTAGTTAAAAAAATATGTAGTGCAGAGTAAAAATAATTTATTCTGGGCCATTAAAATAGAGTCCTGACAAGGAAGGGACAAGAATTCATGGGGACATGTGCCACATTTTTGTTATCTTATGTGAAGGACACTTAGACTTACATTTCTTGCCTATTGTGAATAGTGCTCAAATAAACATGGAAGCACAGATATTCCTTCAACATACTGATTTCATTTCTTGGGATACATACCCAGTAGTGAGATGGCTGGATGAACTGTAGTTCTACTTGTTAATGTTTTGAGGAAACTCTTTATTGTTTTCCATAATGGCATGTTTTAATGTTCTCAACACAAAGAAATTCTAACTTTTTGAGGAGAAAGATATATTTCAACTGGATTTAAACATTACATAATATATACATTTATTGAAACATCAAATTGTATACCATAAATATGTATAATATTTATGTTACATGTATAAGTTACAATGAATTTAATTAAAAATCAGTCCATGTTGAGTAATGCACATAAGTAATCATGATATTTTGGGGGATGAATTAAATGTTTTATATACTGATATTCCTCAATACTGAAAAAAAATGAACAAAACAACAAAAAATATGCTGCCACTTCAAAAATTAAAAAAAGTTCATGTTTACTTTTGTCTTAATAATATAATGTGACTTTTACCCCTCAAAAATGTTCATTTGAGTCCAGTAAATGTTAGAGTTTAAAAGTTTAATGAACCCTGAAAAGCTCATTAAACTTTAAAATTCCATTAAGTATTTGAATTAGACTTATCAATGTGACATTCAGACAGATATTTGATCTTTTTTAAGATTTCTCATAGACATAGTCTCATTCTTGAAACAATAAAACCATAGATTCTAGCAAAATATTACTTACTTAAATTGAATTAATAGACATTATACCAATGTTGAATAGATACATCTTATTAGCAATAAAAAACATATTCAATTTAACTAAATACAGTATTTAATAGAATATTGTTTTCTAGATAATGCTTTTCAGAGAGAATAAGCTTCAGAGAGAGAGAATTCATACATGAATATAATGTCATTCTTGCTTAAACTAAGAGTATTAAATATTATAATTCAAATTTAATGTTCTTGTAATCACAAAATATATTCTGTAAGACTTCAATATTCTGACATGATTATTACTTTATGGCTTAGCTCATGGATTATCTTGTTTTTCTTCCTTTTCAAAAAAATATTAAATTACTTTCATTTATGAAAACATAAATTTTAAAAAATGTTTAAAAAACATAAATATTACATGAAAACATAAAATTTTACATATTAATCAGCAAACATGATGTTTTGATGCATAAACGCATTATGTAATATTTATTTATTTATTTATTTTAAATAAATGATAGTGGAATGCATTACAATTCTTATTACACATATAGAGCACAATTTTTCACATCTCTGGTTGTATATAAAGCATATTCACATCAATTCATGTCTTCATACATGTACTTTGGATAATGATGTCTATCACATTCCAGCATCCTTGCTAAGCCCCTGCCCCCTCCCCTACCCTTCCATCCCTCTCCCTTATCTAGAGTTTAAATGATGTTAATCTTAGCTATCGCCTTATATATCTACCATTTCTTTATGGTAAAATAATTCAAATAATCTCTTCTAACTTTTGAAATATACAGTAAATTGTCATTAGCTATAGTCACCTACTGTACCATAGCAAAACAAAGTATCTTACTTCTATGTATCTTTAACTCATTGATTGACTTTTCCCCATCTCCTTCCTTTCCCATTGTACTGAAGCTCTGGAAATACCCATTCTAATCTCAACTTCTAGATTAACTGTTTTAGATGCTATATTTTAGAACATGTGCCAGTTTACTTCATATTACATAATGATCTCTATTACCATCCATGCTGTCACAGTACTACATTCTTTTTATGGCTGAATAGTGTTCCATTGTGTATATGTACCAAGTTTTGTTTTGTTTTTAAAATCAATTCATAGGTGGAAAGGCTCTTAGGTTGTTTCCATTTCTTGGCCATTGTGAATAATGATGTTCCACCCCACAACACTTTTTTATAGTTAGATAACCTTAAAAATAGTGTGTACAATTTTATTTACATAGAAATATATTTGACCTGTAAAGAGCTTGTTTTCCAAAACTTAGCCTAGCAATGCCTGCCTGAGGGCTCAAACCTGGTATTCTCCATTCCCTCAACTTTCTCCCTGTCCCATCTCTTTCCCAAGCAAAATCCTAACATTTTCTGAACATTCAAATTTCCAGTAAAAGGATGACTTTTTCATTAGACATTTTCTTATAGGTACCTACCACCTAATCCAAGCTTCCTGGTGCACTGCACTGTGTTTATAACCTTTTGAAACAGTTAATTTCTCAATTTCTATATTTTTCTAAAACAAGGTAAAGGTAACAGGGTCAGAAGGGTCTTTCTCCTGGAAAATTAATCCATATATTATGCCAAGTAGATTGTTCACTTCCCAACATTCCTCTCTGTGAGTACATAGTAATAATTTTATGCCTCGTGTCTTTTTTTGTTTGTTTGTTTTAGAGAGAGAGAGAAAAAAAAATTTTTTTAATATTTATTTTTTAGTTTTCGGTGGACACAACATCTTTTATTTTATTTTTATGTGGTGCTGAGGATCAACCCAGCGCCCCGCGCATGCCAGGTGAGCGTGCTATCTCTTGAGCCACATCCCTAGCCCGCCTAGTGTCTTCTTGCTGGTGATTTGTTTTGCAATATTTTCAACATAGTCTTTTCCTTAATATAATTTATTTTTAAATTCTAGAAATCTTCCTGATTCCTGTTGAAAGCAATTACATGGGAAGGAAAGAAGTTAAATACAATTTTATCTCACATATTTCCATATTCAGCAAATTACCATTTTTTTAAGAAACCACTCAATATGAATATTAACACAAAATTTTCTTTTAAGTAAATGAATGCATCATTTCACTTTGAGAAAAGTAAATGTTCAAGTGTAAATTCATTTTCTAACACTATAAATAGACTATAGAATAAAGATTATATTATCACATAACTAATGGAAAAATTATCAAAATTCACTTTTCAAATATATGAAATTATATATACAAAAAAAATTTATTATACATATATATGATTTCAATGGAGAACCAATTACAAAATCAATATTTGATATAAGTTTTAATTTATTTACTTGTAGCTGGGATTGAACCCAAGGGACCTAACTACTGAGCCACATCCTCAGACCTTTTTCACATTTTATTTAGGGACAGAGTCTCCCTGAATTGCTTAGTGCCTCCCTAAGTTACTAGTTACTAAGGCTGGCTTTGCTAAACTTGTGATCCTCCTGCCTCAGCCTCCTAAGCCACTGGGTTACAGGTGTGTGCCACTGCATCTAGCTTTAAATATATTTCTCATATCTCTTAGAAATTGCAATTTTGTATAAATAAGTTCTTGGGACCCCACTTAAATTTTATTAATCTTACAATTTAGTTTTCTAATTAATGTGTTCTAATTATTTGTGTTTAAAATAAGAACGACATACATTATAAATCCTTCCCCTCACTGTTTTTCTTTAAGGGAATCAGCTGCATTGCTTCTGCTTACTGATCTTTCCGTTATATTTAAATTTACTTTATCATGCTACAAAAAATGCATTTAAGCCGGGCGGTTTGGTGTACGCCCATAATTCCAGTGACTCCGGAGGCTGAGACAGGAGTTCAAAGCCAGCCTCAGCAATGGCAATATGCTTAGCAACTCACTGAGACCATATCTCTAAACAAAATACAAAATATGGCTGGGGATATGGCTCAGTGGTTGAGTACTTCTGAGTTCAATCCTTAGTATAAAAAAAATGCATTTAACTATTTATATTAACTTGCAAATACATTAAATTGGAAGGGCTGAAACTCTGACATGTTTGCATATTATTTTATTTTCCAATAAAAATTCCAAATTTATTTCAGAAATCTTTGACAATCAAAAATAGATTTCTATTATATTGAAATGGTATTTTTTATAAGTAAATACTCAAATTTGTTAATATAATTGTGTAAGAATTTATTGATTTTAGTAATCAGACACTGTACTAAACTTATTATGATGAAAAAAATGTATTCTATTTATTTTTTGGATTGCCCTGATAGTGACCCTTATCATCTATAAATAATAAAACTTGAAATTGTTTAGGGTGCACTTATTGCATTCTAGACACTCCTGAAAGTTTTATATAGTTCATATAATGTAAACTTATAATTTATTTTTCTTGTCTTATCACATAATTTATATGCCATCCAGTAATGTTAAATAACAGTGATAAAAGCTATCCTTTTTCTTATTATAAATTCTTCCCATCTATTGCTTATTTCCTACTTTTAGAAATTCTCTCATTTTTTATTAATTGTCATCTTTATCTTTTTATGTATCATTTATTATAAATGTTATTTTATCAAAAGTGAACAGCAATATTTGATTATTTATTGTGTCAACTAGTTGCACAGTTTAACTTCTTTCTTTAGTAATTCCCTAATGAAACTGGAAGTGATTATAAATTCCTTGCCTATAGAGACTACATTTATATAACTGTTACCTTGCAAGGTGGTGATAATATATCTTGGTTTGAGAAAACTGTGAAATTTTATGGCAATGAATAAATTATCTATGTCTGTCAATCTAAATGGGTCTTTTGAGTTTCAAGTGACAATTGGCACTTTTCTATCTTCTTTAGAAATTTAATAAAAGAAAATTGAAGTCATGGTGGCATGGGGTATAGTTTCTCTTTATTTCTTACAAAAGCCAAATACTGTTCTAAAGCACTGAAAATACTTGTGAAGTTCTAATCTTTGTCTGTCATCATGGCTACCATGACAGGGTTATAATATATGCAATGAAATACAATTGTGAGGCTAAATTTCAGAGTTGAAAATAAAATGTAAAATCCAAAGCCTTACCTCTGTTAGCATTTTCTTTTCTAACACCACAGAAGATACATATTCCCCTAGTGTCCAATTTCCTGAAATATATGACAGGAGCAATAGCACCCTTGCCAAAACATTTAGTACTCAGTTTATAGACACTGTATATACTGCCTTATTCCTTCAAGCACTCCCTAAAATTCTTAAAGACTTTCCTGTAGAAAAACATTAGGTACATAAAACTTCCCACCCCAACCTTGGGAATTGCAAGTTAAAGATATACTTCAAACAATTGGTATATTTAAGCTGCATTTTCTTTTACTAAACAGTTTATCCTCAAGTATATAGTGAAGAGTCTTGGTTAGACTTACACTTGGAAGATTTTGACTTTCTTTGGAAGTCAAGAATTCCAAGAATAAAAGTGAAGCATAGGAGCAGAAAAGCCTAGAGATATTCCCTCTCTTTGCATTGATTTTCTCCTGATAGAACATCAAAAAATGCATTAAAGAATGCTTCTGCTGTTGTCAACAGAACGGAAGCCGATTGTCCCACAGTGTTATGTCTCATTAAGTATAAGAGAACTAAAAGTTGTAAAAGAGTAAAATGAAATGTTTATTTTTCTCAAAAACACTGTTTGAAATAAATATTTTAAGATTTCGTGGTTATTTTGAGAATCAGTACCAAACATATTTGTCTTATTGTTATGATTAATCTTTTACTTATATTGACTCTTTCTTAAATTTTGAATTCAATGTATTTGTCATTAATTGATGGATTAAAATAATTCAAGTTAAAAATATTTTGCTAATTTAATGTTTTTATTAGCTGAATAAAAATAGAATTCTACTATCTAATTAAAAAAGGCAGAACATTTGTAACATTAAACTTTATAAACCACAAATTCTCTTGAACAACAATATCAAATAATATAACTTATAAAATAAGAATTTAGGGAAAAATCAAGCTATTTTACTGGCCTGTAAACTGAGAACAAGGGGAAAAAATAGAGCATTCTGATGTCCTGGTTTCTGTGGGCATGAAAGTTAGTGATTCATTTTACAATTTCTCAAACTTCTGTTAATATGATATGGTAAAATTCTAAGGATAATAATTAACTAGGAGTTGTAATTTTTTCAAACATATAAAAGAGATACATTCAATAGTAATAAACTTTAATGCCAATAAAGATAAATGTAAATAAGCATAAAATGGAACTGTTTGTGCAAAATAAGCCTGAAATACTTCATGATATATTGTTAATTACCATAGATATGAAACTTCCCAGGAAGTTACAGATATATGATTTGATACAAAAAAAGATATCATATAGTATAGATTTTTATTTCAAAATAATTCTTAAGAATAGGGGTATATTCAGTATTCTAAGAGGTTCAATTTTTTCTGGGTCTTGACTAAATTAACTTGTAAAAATTCAATTTCATTATGAAAAGATAGCAAGTTAGTCATTGCACTTGAATATTTAATCAATCAACCAGCAATAATGATACAATTTAAATAGATTCTTTGGCTTTTCTATCAGTATTCTATTTCTTAATTAATGAAACTAAATACTCTCTATTGACACGAATTGTCAAGTAGAACTAAAATCATGACACTTTTTCTCATTACTTGTGTCAATATTTACCAGTTCCTTTTTTTCTATGTACTTTGCTGTTTTCTTCCAATTCACTAAGGTTAAATGTTATCTTTATCATTTTATGTATCCTCTATTACAAATGTTATTTTATCAATACATATCATTTAATACATATCATTTAATAAGTATGCTTGTCATTGTAATAAGTATGTTATTTAATTTTAATTATACAAAAAACTGAGTATATGTATATTACACATGAGTCAAACAATGAATTCTCTCCCTGGCAAATTATTTCATCCTTTGAGTTCCTTCACATTGTCACTTTCCATAGTAATTTATTACAGCCTAGATACACCTTCACCAGTCTGGTTTGTGAATATAATGCTTTCTCTCTTTCAGTGACTTTTTAAAGCAGAAAATTATTTGTGTACTCCTTAATGTATAAGATCTTGCATGTTTTACTGCTTCCTACATCTCTAAAGCCATCTATCCCAATCCTCATTCTATGTTGCTATGCAGTAGTTCTTCTTTGAAGTACTTGAATAATCTACACTCCTTAACAATTCCATTTGACTTGTTCTTATGACATGCTCTGTCCTATGCCTTAGATAAAATCAAATAACTTCCTAAGGATATATTGTAATGACTAGGATCTAGAGCTAGAAACCAGTGGTATCACTAAACTTCAGAATCATGTTATAAACAAAATGATTGACTTCTAGTCTTGAAAAATAACTTCAAATAATTCCAGGATGTATGTGAAACCAAAAAAAAAAAAAAATGAACAGCTGGTCCATTATCCACTATTCCAACTTAAAGCACAGCTTAGGACATAACCCTTGGTTGATCTGACAATATTTTTTTTTTTTTTAGAGAGAGAGAGAGAGAGAGAGAGAGAGAGAGAGAGAGAGAGAGAATTTTTTAATATTTATTTTTTAGTTTTCAGTGGACACAACATCTTTGTTTGTATGTGGTGCTGAGGATCGAACCTGGGCCGCACGCATGCCAGGGAAGCGCGCTACCTCATGAGCCACATCCCCAGCCCAATCTGACAATATTAATGAAAGGAATTGTTAGGAGTTTTCAGATTTTAATTTAAGTGAGAATTTGAGCAAAGACTGCTTATATAACTAAATACTTTTTTACTATTGTGAACATCTGATGGTGAATCTGGTGCATCTAGAAGCTAAGCCACTTCCAAGTCAGGAAAGCAGAATGAACCAGTATTAATATCCTCCTTCAGGTTGTCAACATGTACTCAGTATTATCTTTAAAGACTGTTCGTGTGTTTATCGCACCAAAACTCTGCCTTGGAAATCATATTCTTCTAGGCTGTGGCTATATATGCTGTTCAGTTCCTACTGTGTATCCTTTCTTATAGCTAAGCAAGCTTGGTGTTGGGTGAAACTTCTAGGAGAAGCTTGTTCCTCTTGAGCTGTGAGTCTACTCCAAGTAAGCAGTTGATGCTCCTATACGTTGGCAATATATTAAAAATTTCATGTTCCAGATATAACTAAACCAAATATTTTCAAGTTTTACTCAAACTAAATCTGTCCAATTTTATTTTGCTATGACCTGATACAAGTTGTATCAATTTCTTCATGTTATACTAATATTTGCATTATATTTCCTAATGCAAAGTAGATTATAATGTATTCTAAATAATGCAAACCTTGTTTTCTTTTGAACTTGTGTCATACATAAAAGGTTTAATAAATATTTCCCGAGAATTATCTAGTTGGACATGCAATACTGTAGTCACAGTACTTGGATACTTTTGTTGGAAATTCAGTATAATAAAACAGAGTAGAACAGTTATTCTCTTTCCTTTAAAACTTGGATGATTAAATTAACTGTATGCTAAAATTTTGATAATAATTATATTATTGTATATTTTTCTGAGAATGTAAAAAGTTATATTTCCTTAATTTACCTTGTAATCAATTGATCTGAGCCAGTCACACTATCTGACATTTTGTAATTTCATGCATACTTTCAAAGAAAATATGATATTTTTAATATATAGACATAAGTAGCAAAATTTTCAGTGTAAAAGAGTAATAAGTATATAATTTAAAGCAGTAAATACCTCCTTGGAAGAAACAGAAAGGTACCACCAAAAGGAACACTCAGAAAAAAAGTGTTGCTCTTGTTCTACTCCTCAATGTGGGTGACTAGGTCATGACTTAATTATTACTATGTTAAATAGAATTCATATTGACTATATTGAATTATAGTCTATATATTGACTAATTATATGACTATATTTGAGAAGTATGACTGGGAAAGTTCTTGCAACAAAATAATTGTCTGTGTTTCCTAAATGTAAAACAACAGGATAATTACCATTTGTAATTTGTTTTAGGCAAAAATTTCCTTTAACTACTTTAAGAAATCCAATCTGTCCACTCTTTGAAAAAATATTCCCCCAAGTACAAATATGATCTGTTCTTTTTATTTCTTATACATGATTAGTAATGTATAGAAAGATATTTATTTTCTCTCACATATATTTTATAACTAGTAATAATATTTTTATTGGAATTGAAATTGTATAGATGAAACCACAATTTGCCATTCTGTAGTGAAGAAAGGGTTTGACTTACAGCACTGAGAAATGCTATTATTCTTACCTTTCAGGTTGTATTGTTAACTTGTGCTGTGTTACAAATTACCCAAGATTTAATGGCTTAAACTAACACATATTTATTACCTCATAGCTTCTGTAGGTCAGAATGTTGACAACTAGCAGGACTCTGAGACTGGCTTAGCTCTGAGGTATGTCCACTCACTAGGCCACACTCTGAGATCAGTCCAGGGTCTGCAGTCTCTCATTCAACAGCTCAACTGAGGGAAGTCCTCTTCTTCACTTATACTACTTATTGGTATGACTCAGTTCTTTCTGGGGTGCAGGAACCAAAGGTTTATATTCTCACTCTGTTTCTTATAGCATGATCTCTTAAAGTTAAAAGTGTACTTCAAAGCTGGAAACTAAGAAGGCAATACAAAGTCTGCTTGCAAGATAGAAACCACAAACCTTTGTAAACTAATTATGAAAGTATCATATCTAGTTTACCATATTCCATCTTAAGGGGACAAAATTATAGTTCATCACTACCAGGATTGTCATTATGGACTATCACAGAAGTATACTTACCTCTATCTGAGAAGTACACCTACTTCAGATAGAAGGAAATTAAATAATTTAGGGATCTTGAGTGATTGAAATAAAACAATAATGAATATATTTAGTTGAAAAAGTATGTTTGAATGTCAGCATAAGACTTGCCAATTAACTACACAATAGTAGTTTTAAACCTACTAAGATGGAAGGCATAAAATAGCAATTTGCATAATTAAATTTATTCATCTGATTAATTTCCTTTCATCCAAAGAGTCACATTCAGGAGAGACATGAATTAAATTACAGTGTCTTAAATAGTATAGATAATTGCACCAGTAGGATACTGAATTTTTATATGCTTTTAGAAAAATTGATAGTTATTAATATTGAATCATACTTAGAAATGTGACAATACATTGGATTATGAATAAAAATGTGTTAAAATATAGTTCAATATTAATAACTATCAATTCCCCAAATTTAGAAATAGAAAGTACAACTTATATTAATAAAAACATTTAAAAGTTTGGGATTATTTAAGACATTATCAACATATGCAGCAAAATTTTATCCTAAAAGTTAAAAGTGTAGATTTAAAATCAGAGTAACCACTCAGCAAATCCGTGAATATTAGGAAACTAGACAAGTATGTGAATTCTGTAGCAATCACCAACACAGCTTTAATATGTGCTTGTGATCAAACCATTGAAAATGTATAGAAAACTTTGCCAAACCACTTGAATATATAGAAAAATATATCAAGAAAGTTGAAACACAGCTATTTATTTAAACCTCACAACAACCTTATAAGATGGATACTAGATCAACTTTAAAATTAGAATTAGAAAATACAGGCAGGAAATTAATTTACTTGCCTCATCTCCAGGTTCATAAATGTTGACAACTAGCAGAACTAGGTTTGAACAAGTGCTCTGGTTTGGGTCTGGTTCCAGACTTTTTTTTTTTTTAACTACATGCTGAATTTGTTAGAAAACACAAATTTAATCAATTGAATTCCCTTGCAAAAACAATAACTACAAATATCTGAGTAACTTATACACAGCAATTGCTCACAAAATATGTAGTTATTAAATTGTCTACCTCCAACCATATACAATTATTTATCTAACATTAATTATAAAGTTATGAGGTTTGATTTTTGTTGTCTTGTTTTTGGTCTTCATCTTACAAATGAGAAAACAGGAAGGAAGGCGTTTGAAAGAGTTAACTCCTTTTCTAAAGATCACACACACCACAGTAATTAGAAAGCAGGCGATGGTGCCTAGACCTGTCTACTTCTAAAGTTCATGCTCTTTTCACTACCCCTTGCCTGAGTGAAAGCTGTGACTTAAGCTGCATTTAAAGGAGGATGCCTGCCATCAGTGTGAGTTATGCAAAGACTAGCAAAGACATGTAGTTTGATGTAGGCAAGAAAAGATTATCTAAGCCCAGGGAGGATCTTAAGGAAAGATTAGGAGGAAGAAGGTACATCAAGGGCAAGACCAAATAAAGGTACACTTTAAAATAATGATGCCCTTAAAAGCAGAGGAACCAGTAAAGAGCAGGATCACAAGGTCACACCAGGAGTTATTGTATTGTTCATCTAACAAAGAGTTCAACCAGAATGTACACACTCAAAGACACCAGCCAAGTAAAGGAAGAACAAATCACAGAAAAATTTATTCATTGAACTATCCGGGGGAAAAAGAATGAAGCATACAAAATTTTTCCACATTTTTCACTAAAAATTAAAAATTACAGTCACCATAATAGTACATGTCTATCAACTCATGTTATGGTTTATTTTATGTATCTACTTGGTGGTGCCATGGGATGAACAAATATTTGTTTGATCATTATTATGGTGTGATTTTCAGGAAGTTTCTGAGTGTGAGGAATATTTGTATCAAAGATTATCTTCCCCAGTATGAGTAGGTCTCATCCAATCATTTGAAGGCCTGAATAAAACGAAAAGATGGTTAAACAATGGATTGTTTCTGCCTAAATATCATCAAAATAGAGCATTTGTCATTGCCTGTATGTGGACTCAAACCGAAACAGCTCATCCTAGGTTTTGAGGCTACCAGCCTTCAGAATGCAACTACAATCTTGGCTTCCATGAGTCTCCAGGTTTGATGATTATAGATCTTGGAACTGTCAGCTACTTTAAACAGAAAGCCCATTCCTTTTAATCAATCTCTTCATCTGTCTGTCCATCCATCATCTATCTACTCCTTTAGGTCCATTTTTTTGTGTTGAACCCTGATGAATATATTTTAGTATATTATATAAAGGCAAAACAACAACAAAAAACCCTAATAACTGTAATATAAGAACTGATTCAGGATCGATATCATTAAAAGGCAAGGAGTGCTACATTAATTTGAAGGAAGTTTTTCCACTATTTAGTTCTTGTTGCTTGAAGAAATGGAAAGTTTGGCTTACCTGAGAACACAAAGTAATGTGATTAAAATTTTCATGCACTTTAAAGAATCATCATTATTTTCTTGACAAAATAGCACATACACACACACACGCACACATACATGCACACACACCAGAACACACCCATGTACTTAAAAAGATTACATCGCAAAGTAAAATAAAACAGTACTCCATTTAGCCATAATACAAGGACAAAATTACTCAAATTCCTAACATCAGAAAGAAGGGTAGAATATGCAGTGCTGTAAAACAAGCATGTGCACATACACATTCTCATATGCATATGTGCTTAAAAATTCACATACATTTATAAGGAATAAGAATATTTCTTGACATGTTTTTCTTTATTTCACATATTTACTGTTTGATGACCTATTTTCATCCCTTTTCTTTCCATCTGTTTTGCATTTATAAGTACATATCATGCTGAGTATATGCAATAAGCATATACTCAGTCTTTGCTTTTCTATACAGTTTGACAATATCTAGTAATTGTAGAATTCATCCAAATCCATGTAATACAATTAGCAACATGATTGCATTTACTTATTTTTTCCTGTCCTCACCAATTATTTATTGAATTCCCATTATATTGAAAACAGTATTATGGATACTTGGAATGCATGAGTGAAGAAGACAACAATCTGTTGTCCTGTACCATAATTGTATTTTTTACCTTAAATTTTATTTTATTTTTAATTGTAAATAATAAGTGTGTGTATTTGGGGAATATAATGTGATGATTTATTGTCTGTATACTTTGTGAAAGGATCAAATTGGTTTAGTTAGCATATTCATCACCTCATATATTTATCATTACTTTGTGGTGAAAACATTTAAAATCATCTCATTTCCATGACTTGGTTATTGTGAATAACATTTTAATTAATATGATAGTGCAGACATTCTTTTCACAAACAACACTGTAGGATCTTATAGAAATTCTGTTTTTAGTTTGTTCAGCAGCTTTCATACTTTTTTTCAAAATGGCTGTAGTAATTCTTCATACCCTCAACAGTACATACAGCTTTCCTTTTCAATACATTCTCAAAAACACTAATTGTCTTTCATTGTTTCGATAATAACCAAAGAAAAAGGTAGAAGGTAACGTCTAGTTATGGTTTAAATTTGCATTTCTCTAAAGATTGGAGACGATGAGCACTTTTTATGTATTTCTTGGCCATTTGTATGTCTTCTTTTGAGAAAATTATTTTAAAATATTTTGTTCATATTTAATAGGTTTACTTCCTTATTAGTAAATAGTTTGAAATTTTATTTAATGAATTTATAATAGAGATAACTAACCTTCTAAATGACATAAAATCAAAATTAGATAAAGATAATAATATAGTTTGTTATTAAATGAAAATAAGTATGTGTATAAATAAAGCATTCCACTTGTATTATGAATATTGACAATACATTGGATTATGAATAAAACAACGTCTTTGATTCTGGGAAATAAGACAGGTAATCAGAAAATAGATGCAAAATATATAATATAACAAGGGTATTATCCAAGCTATATTTCATATAAAAGCTAAAATATGATGAAGGAGATTTTTTTAGAGCAGAATTGTAAGTTGAGAGTATATTTTTATTTCATAATAAGTTTTGGGTGCAACATATTCTATATCTTTCTTGGAGTTCACAATTTTTATAAACATGCGAAAAATGTAGAAAAATTCTGCTTTCAAAAACTTTATTTTTAAAAACTTGTTTCATAAACAGTTTTATAACATTTGGTTTTTATATCTTTGTAAATCTACTAAGATTTTCTGAACAGTAGTTTTGCATAAAACAGAATTTGGGAAATGTTATAATATTTTCATTTACAATCTGGTTTGCTGTTGCTATACAAACTAGAGACACTAAACATTTTTTAATTGCTTTTTTTTCATCAAACATAATTGTCCTCAAAAATATTTATAAGTAAAGAAAAAAGAGTGTGTGCTGTGTTTATGTATGTGTGTGTATGTGTGTGAACAATGGCACCATTAAAAATTGAAGATTATTAATCTAATATTCAGTATATGTAGTTAAAATACTAATAATATTATAATAATGATTACATAATAATGCATTAATATAGATTATTTTTGATCAGAAGAAAAAATGTTTTGGTCTATATGAAATAGACTGTTGGAGAAAAGGCTTTGAACATAGAAAAGTATGATATATGGTCATATATATCTGGAAGTAGCTGTCTTTTGTTGTTTATTTGTTTTCTTGAATGAAAGGATCATTAGAACGAGGGAAACTTGTCAGTCAGCCATAAAACTTATCTTCGTAAAACACATGGGGAGGCAAAAATATTCAAGAGGAAAGATTTTGTGGTCTTGATATTATGAAGAGAGAGGAGGAAATTACATACGTTCACAAAGAGTTTGTGTAAATGACAGTAAGAGAGATAATATAGACAAGTGTTTGATTTATGGATTCAAGGAGCTGCCTTGAGCTTCCAAGCTTGAAAGCAGTCCCCAGACTTGTTTATACCAGCTGGAGTGGCAGTGAACTATACTAGAAAATGAAGGGATTATTTATCTATGCTGCCTCATTTCTCTTGCCTTTGGGCATTATTACATGGATGAAACTCCAGAGAGATGTGACACTTATTTTCCTAAAGAAATTTTATGAAGTGATTTTGGTCCTTAAAGATAGGACAAGCTGCACCTTGAAGATTTTGCAGTCACTAGATTGGACAATGCTAGCCAAAAGGACAGGAAATGTAAAAACACATTTAAATTGCCAACTGTCAGATATTAATTACTTAGACAAGGAAGGATTAAGAATTTATTAATAAATAAAATATTTCCTAATTAATTGTGAAAGAGTAAAAAGAAGAAGAATTTTTGGGGGGAGGTATGGTTTACTTTTTAGAGACTTTATTTTTAAACTTAGAAAATGGAGATTTAATGTTGATTCTTTGGCTTGGCACATTTTTGTAAGGTAATTTCTCACGAAGCTACTTACTTCAATTTCATATGTAAGTTAAAAGCTTCCTTCTGACAGACATCTCATTCACAGTTTTTAAGTAAGTTGTGTAATTTTCCAATATGTATTTCTTTTCTTTTCTCCCATAACTGTTCCAGAAAGCATCAATGGCCAAATTCCTTAGGATTTCACGTCAACCTGTACCTTGTTTAGGTTTTAATTTCACCTAAAAGAATGTTTCCTATTTTTGAACACTCAATAATTTACTAGGTATTAATTAATGTCTTCAAAAAAGATAATGAAAGCAAATTAGAAACATTTATTTCTTACAGGGCCCATGATGAAGGATAGCCAATTAGGAGACACAAAACCTCTATTAATTGGGTATCCAACCTCTACCTAATTCCAGGTAGAACACATAAAGCAATGGCTTAGTAATTGAGCCTCAGAATCATCCAGGGAGCTTGTTAAATCTTATCCTTAGCTCCTACCTTGAAGTAACTAAGGTAAGCTGTGTGGAGCCCAAGAGCTCACATTTGTTAACAAGTGACCTAGGTTGTCAGACACAGGTGTTGGGTCATTGCACCTCAATTTATGAAAGACTGGCTTAGAATGGGAAAATTAGACAACTTGTTTTCAGTGGCTATTTGATGCATTACAAAACTGTCATTAAAGTTTGAATAGCTCCATTTTTTTTAACCTCAATTTGCTACATAAAATAAGTGGTAAGAAAACATAAGGACCGCAAAAGAGAAAGATAAAAAGTAATGAATTGATATTTCCTGTCTTCCTAATATATCCTGAGGTGATTTGTTGAGATTTTTAAAAATAAGCATAATATAAAATGTAAGGGGCAGTGGTATCAGTAAAACAAATAAACAACAACAACAACAAAAAAAAAAACTCTGAAACTTGTGTTAGAATTTGGTTATATTTTGTATTTAATGAGGTGTAGAGCAGATAGAATCCACTCATAGAGCAAACACACCAATCATATGGAGCAACATTTTCAAAACTCTTGATATAATAAGATGTACTATAATGAATGGAACTTAAAATTAAAAAAAATAAGTTCTAGCTTTCTGATTAAAACAATAATCTGCTTTACTAACTCATTTCAGATTTTACTACACACTACTTTAATAATATCTACCTTAATCATCATGGTAAAAACTAAAGAACTTGTATAATGAAAGTTAATAATGAAGTAATAGATAGTGGATGTTTAGGGTCATGGGGAGAAGACAGGAATGATTCATGGTGCAGTTGCTTAGATTGGAAGACATCAATATGAGCTCATATTTACCTTAATGTGGATACAGATGTCTACATAGAGAAATATGAGTAGATATATGCAGGAGTTAGTATACACACATATTTCTTTTGTTAGCTGAGAGGATCCAGAAGCATGGATACCCCAGGAGCAGTGAATGCAGCTAGCATCAGATATGTATCAGTCTCTAATAAAAGGAAAGCATGTTCTTTAAAAAAACTGATTGATCCTAGAGTGGGTCAGGAAAAATATAAGTTAATTCTGAAGCATCTTCTGCTGGGAGCCATGAATGAATTGTGGGCGTGTCTAAAACATCTCTACCAGGAGGTGTGTGCCTGGGAGGACTCTCAGTGTAATCTCACCCATCTGAGACTGCCTTTTTTTGCCTTGTCAAACATCCTACTCAAAGAGAATTCTGTGATCCCTGAGGAATTTATTGGTTGAGACAGCCCTAAGTTCAAATGGAACTCCCCAGAGGTAGAAAGAGAATCAGTGTACCCAACTAGCCTTGAGGCACCAGTTTCCTGGAGGGGGAAGAATTTACTATGCAAGAGATAAGTCCCCAGTCAGCCAACTTCCCCATGGCCTGCACTTATTATTTAGCTTGAAGAACCCTTCCTCACAATAAATTCCTTTGATGTGTTTCACTATAAATAAAGCATTCTTGGGCTTTTCCCCTTTGTTAGGATCAGACCCATCAGGACTTTTCCACCCATCAAGCCCCCAGTTTCAATATATTTCTTCTCCTTTGCTTTATTTCTTAATACTACTTTTTGGGCCTTTTATTTCCAGCCAGTCAACACCTCCTGTAGTTACTTATTCCCTCCTTGAGGTTGCAGGTGAGAATCTTCTAGTTCCAAAAAGGTAAGGAACTCCTAAATCACAAACAAAACTTTACAGTGATGGAGGTATGCCACAAGGACACAGGAGCCAACTACAAAAGTCCCCAGTTCCCAAAGCAGAAAAAATCTGAGCAACAAAATGACTACTGGGTTGTAATTCAAAATGTAAAATGAATAATTCTAAAAAATAAAAATAAATATATAACAATAAATAAATGCTGAAAATAGACAAATCTCCCACACAAATTTCTTTCTTTCTTTTTTTGTAGGTAATCTTTTTGCTCACGAAGAAGGGGCATGTCTCCTGAGTGAATAAGCTGGCTGTGCACAGCACTCTCCTTGTAGAGTAAGGCAAAGCAAGGGGAATAAATGAGAAACTTTACAGTGGAGAAAAATGACAAATACTACTTCAGCCAAAGGATCAAGGTTCACATTATCAGTGAGTAATTAAAACAATAGTATATATTCCTAATATGTTATATTAAATATGACTTCATTGTTGGGCTTTCCCCCAAAAAACCAAATACTCAATCTAAACCTTATGAAAACATCAGACTAATCCTCACTGAGGAACATTCTACAAACTCTCAGACTATTACCTCTCCACACTTAGGATGAGTTAAAAAAAAAATCTAAAGATCTAATGTTATAATTTAGAGAAACCTGAAGAAATAGAATATGTAATGTGTAATGTGATATGATATTCTGGATATTCTTCATAGACTTCTGGGACAGCAAGTGAACATTAGGGAAAAAATGGTGAACACTAAATATAAAGTATGGAGGTAAGCAGTTAGCAATGTATCAAATTGACTGGTTAGTTGTGACAAACATGGCATAGTAAAGAACAATGTTAAAAACAAGGGACAGTAGAGCTCTATGGAATTATCTAGATCATCCCTACCAATTTGCAGCAAATCTAAAAATATATGAACGTGTTTCATTAAAAACAGACTATTCTAACAATGTGTAATATGTGTGTGTTTGTGTGTGCATCTATCTATGGATATATAAATGTGATATATCTGTATACATATGTGTATACACATACAGAATTTGGGTGAAGCAAGATTACTTTCATGTTTTATCTAGGAAACCTATAGTGACTAAGGAAGTTTAACTATTTTAAATATTTTCACTGAAGATCTTCACATTCTAATTATCCACTTAATTTTTTTAAAAATAGTGATATCTAGATCCCACCATAAAATTCTGATAAAATTAGTCCATGGTAAGGTTTTAGTATTTTTTAAGAGTTTCTATGTGCTTTTATTAATGAGTTATATGTGAAACACTGCTATGTAGTTAATGTGTTCCAAATTCATATACTTATTTGATAAAAAAAAAACTTATTAGTGGGAAATATTTCATTACATGATTAAATGTAAAGTCTAAGATATAAATCAATGTTTGAGGTAATTGAGTTTTATTTTAAGAGCAATTAATAAGTCAATCAAATTAGTTATGTGGAAGACAGGAACATAAGACATAAATTCCATTCAAATATTCTCCTATATGGCAGAATTCTGGGTTTGCTAGTTTACTTTATGGGTTTGTTACCTGGTTCTGAATTGAGGAAATGTTCTAGAATGCACACTGTTTAAAATGATAGCTAAGGACCCTATATGGTTATTAAACACTTAAAGTATGTGTAACATAACAGCTCCTGAATTTTTAAAATTTACTTAATTTCCAATAAATTTCAATAGCCACGAAATACTAGCAGCTACAACATTGGACAGCATGATTCTAGTCATTTGCTCTATGTAATCTGAGAAAAGTGAAAGGAGCTAAAAACAAATATTATTTAAATACACATGTATAATTGCTACTAAAAAATAATAAAAATATTTATAAAATAGAAAAACAGTAAGGAATGACAAAATACTCAAGATAATGAGAAGAACTGAAAGAAGAAAAATTTTGGAAACAGCTGCCATGGGTAAGCAAAGATTTGAAAACATTTCTTGCTGAATTTTAAACAAGAATGCAAAGAGGTAAATATTTACTTTCTTTAAAAGGGAAGTTCCATGGAAAGATGCAATCTTTCAACTCTGTAGTCCCTTTAAATAGTAACTCCTCTCTTATCCAAAGTACATGTATGAAGACACAAATTGGTGTGAATATACTTTGCATACAACCAGAAATATGAAAACTTGTGCTCTGTATGTGTAATAAGAATTGTAATGCATTCTTCTGTCATACACACATAAAAAATTAAAAAAATAGTAACTCCCCTCTCCTGCTAGACATAATAGAAACTTGAAATGAAAAAAATGTATCCCCTATATCTTTTTAGACTTTTTCACTTACTTATATATAAAATGGCATTATAATAATATAGTAAATCTCTTGAAAATTTCTTTGTGTCACTCAAGTACATCGTAAAAGATATAGATGTTCACAAGTGGAGCTGAATTGTATTTAGTTTCAGTGTTCCATGTTATTCCATTGTGTAAGATTTGCCTAATTTATTTGTTTTTTATTATTTTGCTTAGATTTGGGGTTTCTCTTCAAGTTTTTTGGTAGGAATGGTCAAGCCTTTCTCTAGGGTGTAAACTTAGGAGTGCAAATGTTCAGTCTTATAAAGAGAGGTCATGCTACCTCATTTTTCAATGATTAAAGCTGATTCTTTTCCAAAGACATAGTTTAACTTATTTTAGACTACATAATATTGTAATTTTCTAACAGACAAATGACTGTCAGTTTGATGTAGAAAGATTTTACTTAGTTTTGACTGGTTCAAATGTATCATTGTGAATTCAATGTGTATTTTCCAATTAACAATCATACAACAGTTTTTCATGAAGATTAGTCATTCATATTTCTTTTTATCTTTTGCAAAACCTGCATATATTCTTCCTTTCTTGGCTCATCCTGGTCGGGGCGTGCTCTCTCCATCTCTTCCGCAGGTCAGGAGGGAAAGAGGGCTAAAAACCCCCGACAAGGAATGAATAAAAACTATGTCTAATCTGATAAAATAAGACAAAACAAAATAGCAAGCAATCTATCAAAGCATAATTAAAGCTTTTCTACCCATATTTGCCTAAACTAGGAAATGCAGGTTGATTACACCATATTGAGCTGCCAGATACCAGAATAGATGATTTAAAAAAAGAAAGAAAAAAAAAAAAGCCTTAAATCCCTTAATCACTTACTGAGATGGCATAAGCAAGTTTTAAAGCTGGAAAAGGTGCTGACTTCCTGATGGACTCCCTCCATGGAAAGGCACATCAGTACAGAGTCAGAGGGATCATTTTAATTGCTGAAGGAACACTGAATACCAGCTCTCAGGCAGTTATGTGGACTAAGGCAAGGTGAGGAGGTAGGCAAGAGGTGGAGTGGTAGAAATGAAAAAGTGAAAGAAGGGGGAAGTATCATGAAGGTTTCCCATTCCTACTTTCTGCTATCTACTGCATAGGGAGACCTCAGCATAGAAGACTGGTCTCTGCCAAGACCTGAAATAAAGAGACCTAGGAATGAAAGCTGGTAATTAGGTATGCAAATACAAAAAGACCAGGACCTGGAAGAAGGGCCTCAGTCCTTGACCTCACTCCCTTCAGAGACTTCAGTGCACTGTCCTTACACTTAGTCAAATCCACCAACATCAGCCTTTTTCTGGGTCTTACAAGGTTCTTAATTGTCTATGGTTGGACCTAAAGATAACAAAGAGATCTCCAACCAGGAGCCAGAGTCCTCACAAGCAATTCATATAGTTAGGTTAGAAATTAGACCAGGATCAGAGGCAGGGATGCATACAATAATTTTTCATTCTATTTTATAAAAAGCATATATTAAATCCATTCTCTGATTTAAACATTATTTAATAGTGACATTCAACTGTTGGATTGCCATATGCTGTGAAATGTCTATATGTAGTTAAAATATAACTGAAACTTGACTGTAGAAGCTGAAAAAATAGAACAGAATGTTAGATTGGCAAAAATATGAAGAAGATTTCCCAATTAGAAGTGTTCAAGGAGACATGCATACTTATATAATTTTAGATTTGGAAAAGATCTGATATATCAAAGCCAACCTATTGATTTTAAACAAGCATATATATATACTTAAAAGTAGAATTTTAAGTTTTTCAAAGCTTTCACAATTGATACTGACATATCTGGGGCTTGAAACTAGAGCTCCTCGTTCGTAATCCCCTGATATATTTTTTTTTTCTATAACACATTCTTCTTAAGTCAAAAGCCACATCATTTACTATTATAGAAATGGTGTGAAATAATACTCAACACTAGAGTATGGAGTACAAATTTTCAGGAATAATATTTTAGATTTTGTCTAGAAAAAAGCTACTTTGTAGAATAAAGCATTAATACATGATACACAGAGAAAGTTGGTATATTCCATTAAGTGTATTTTTAAGCTGTCATCATTATTTTAGTATGCATGAATTTTTGTGTATTTATGGAGGAATTGTCACTGTTATAGTGTTCTAGGGCTCCCATAACCCAATATCATCAGCTACAGAAATATATTTCTCACAGTCCTAAAAATGTGAAGTCCCTGGGTTCGATCTCAGCACCACATAAAAATAAATAAGTGAAAAAAAGTTATTGTGTCCAACTACAACTAAAAAATAAATACCTTAAAAAAATGTGAAGTCCCAGATTAAAGCCAAGCAAAGTTCAGTTTCTGGTGAGGACACTGGCTTGGCATTGTCCACCTTCTCAGCATGTCCTCAGATGGCCTTACCATCAGACCCTCCCTGTGATTTCATTTAATCTTTCTTTTTTTTTTATTGGTTGTTCAAAACATTACTAAGCTCTTGACATATCATATTTCATACATTAGATTCAAGTGGGTTATGAACTCCCATTTTTACACCAAATACAGATTGCAGAATCACTAATTACTCCTTTTGTGTCTTATCTCCAAATATAGTCACATAGGAGATTAAAACATCAACATATGAATTGGGGGGTGGGGGTGGAGCACAGTTCTGTCCAAAGCAGTCACCACTAGTAAAATTAGTGGAAGCAACAACTTGAAGTATTTTTTTCTCTTCTTGGAAAAACAAAATGGGCCAAACACTTCAATTTAGCAAAAAATATTTTGCTTTGGAAAACTTATTGTACTTTAAAAACCAATTTACAGATTTGATTTTCAAAACAACCAAAGTAGGAGCAAGTTGAAAAGTTACTTCTTTTATTTGTCTTTGATTTGTCTTTTCAAACTTCTATTCAATAATATCCCAACTATTTTCTATGTACTTTCTTTTACATTTAGCTACTGCAGTTTTCCTACTTATTTTTTCCTTTTCAAGCAATTCCCTTCTTCTTACTGACTTCTTATATGAAATAAACATATCCAAACAATTATAGAGCACCATTTGGTTTGAGTCCACCTCACAAAATACTCTTACTTGGGTAATGCTTACCAAAATATTGCTGATCCTGTCCAAGTCAAATTGCAGTGTAAAGAATGGAATCAAAAGATACTTGCTAGAATGACCATGGCATAGCGAAAAAAGGTCAACTACTTCTGATATTCTCACCTAGGTCATGACTGCCAGATGGGAGATAGTATTTGTGAAATAAAGAATGAGAAATTGCTGATCAGAGTAATCCTGAGTTTTTAACAAGTTATAAATGGAAAAAAGAAAAGTCATGAGAAACAGACATTTGCCTGAATAAAAACTAAGATCAAAATAAGAAATATTCTGAATTTAATTGTACTATTTTCTTATTGCTGCTGTAAAAAAAAATGACTCAAAACTTAGTGGCTTAAGCCAACACAAATTTATCATCTTACACTTCTGGAGTCATAAGTACAAAAGAGTTTTCATTGGGCTAAAATCAAAGTGTTGCCAGCATTGTACGGCTTCTGAGCTGCTAGGGAAAGATCCATTCCCTCTTCTATTTTAGC
Organism: Marmota monax; assembly: GCF_021218885.2. Lineage (NCBI taxonomy): Eukaryota > Metazoa > Chordata > Mammalia > Rodentia > Sciuridae > Marmota > Marmota monax. Next base: position 147,555 of record NW_026694956.1, read on the forward strand.
ATCTAGTGATCATAGGCATTCTTTGGCTCATGGCCCCATTTGTCCATCTGCAATCCCAAAATTGCTGGTCTTAGTCTTTCTCCTATTATTGTATATCTGGTTCTCTCTCTTCTGCTTCCTTTATCCCTTAAAAGAGTCTCTGACATTATATTAGATCTACCTAGTTAATCCTGAATAATTACACCATCTCAAGGTCAAATGAATAATAAACTTAGTTCTACTTAAAATCTTAATTCTCATTTGCTCTGTAACAATATATTTGCCTATTCCAGAGATTAGGACATAGAAATCTATTGAGTTAGACAGGATGGAATTATAGGTCATTATAGGTCATTATTCTTTGATATATTGTATATATGCAAAAGTGCACATATGTGTGCATGTGTTTCTATAAGACTATATTAAAGTTCTAAAGGTTTTATTTTCTTTTTACTATATACCACTGCTTCACTTAGTATATGTAAACTCAAAAAAGAAATAGTTAAAATTTTTCTAATTGATTTATTCCCTCCTTTTCAAATGATAGATGATATAATTTAGCTGTCTCTAAACATTTGTAGAGCAAATGCATCTGTAATATATTAGCTTTTGTAGTTCAGGTAAGGAAGCTTTGATTATCAATTTTGCAAGTCAAATGAAATATGACTCCAGTACACCTATTGATTACTTATAACTTGGATAACAATTCTGTTCTGTAAATTTACAGAACATACCATAGTCAACTTGGAACCCTATGTTTAGAGATAATTTGTAAAATGTGTATAAGTAAAAGGACATATTCTGACAAATTATTGATACTACTTTCTTCTTGGATTCACGTTGCATTTCTTTAGGAAAATAAAGGAATAAAATATGATCAAATGATATAATACCACTCTTCGTTGCTTAACATCAAAGATATGAAGAAAGTTTCTCCAGTATTCCTAATCTAGAGACAACTTTCTGCATTTGTAATTTAAGGTCTCACAAAAGAATTCCAAGACTCTACTGAATCCTCTTCTGGTAATATTAGTTTTTCCATAATACACTTTGAAGGAAGAAATACAAGAATACCTACATTGCTCCTGTTTTCTGTCCTTTCAGTACTATCAATAATAAGTTATCTGTCCATTATACCAAAGCAATGGTGTCTGCTATAAATGATAATAATTGAAATGCTAGTAATGTGTGCATTGATACCATTTCATATTGAATCCAGGGGAGGCTATCTTTCAGAGAGTAGTATGTATTTTATTTATTTATATATATATATATACACACATACACATATGGAGGGAGGGAGGAAGGAAGGGGGGAGAGAGAGAGAGATATACACATACACACACACACACACACACATACACATAAAGGCAGAAAAGTCATGTGACATGAGCTATTTACCCAGAAATAAGTACAAATTTTAGTTAGTAGTATGGAACTATTATTATTCCCAGTTCATTTAAGCACAAATAGTTCTAAGTCAAAGCTAGCTACTAGCTACAGGCAAACTCCTGAGTGCTAACCTATAATTTACCTTGCATTTGACCACTGTTGTTCACTTTAAGGGTGACCTAATGTAAACTCATCACTGTCCATTTGGGGAAATGAGTCCATGAAGAGAGAGAGACATGTGCTTCCCAATGACTAGTTTGAACTAGTGTGGGTCACCATTATCTAGTCTTCACATGATGGGACAACAGCTAAAGATAGGAGTTCCATATGTTAGTGAGAGTGGAAAAAAATAGAGAAGCACAAGTGATTCAAGTACTGACAAGATCAATGACAGAGGAAAGAGAGCATTAGAGAGACTTTGCACATGTGTGCTGACCATTCTTTCCCTGTGAAAGTTACATCCAGAGAAAAAAAATAGAATATGACTCACTGGAGTAGAGACTTGGTGAGCATAGACAAATCAACAGAACTGAAATGTACTCTGCTCAAAATTGTAGCTCTGCCACAGTCATTACAGAATGATAAATTACTGTATTCAGGAAGATGACACTATACTAGAGGGGTAAGATGCATGGCAGTTTTTAAAAAGCTTTGCATGAAACAGACAATACTACTAAATGCCAGAAAGAAAGAGGTTAGCAATATTTAATAAACAGATCAGGGAAAATTCTTTATGCACTGAATTTGGATAAGAAAGTGGAAGATAAATGAGCTTTTTATATTCTTTGGTAAATGATCTTGTCCAGTCATGTATCTCACATTCCCTTCTTTACATATTCATTAAAATAATTTTACATTATTCAAAAATGAATTAATCAATGAGGATGTTTATATATAGTATATGAAAGCAAAAGTCCGAATGATTGAAGCAAAAGTCCGAATTAAATCACTCAATGCCTTGAAATAATTAAATCTTAATTTTTAGCAATGCATGTTTGCTATGATAATGTGATCGAGGAAGCTTTAAAAAAAGCATGATAGTGCAGCTTGTTTATATTTGTGTGCTTTTCCACGTTGAACATGAAACAACAGATCTAATGACAATGATGGAATTTTAGAAGGAAAATTGGAAGTTACACTAATATAAATAAAAGAAAGGAACAAGAAAAAAGGACTAAAATGAATTATTTACATAAAGCCTACACACAAGCTTATGTGAAAACAAAAATATACCTCACTTCTCTATAATTTTGAATTTCAGGATTTGGCTTATTCAAGAATTTGAGAGAATTAAGGAAAAAAGAATGAATCAACATAAAAATGCTGAGTATATTCATTTGTATTATGTAAAGGAAAACAATGATAAAATATTAAATATTAAATTAAATAAATCTTTTATTTAAAAATATTAAATAAAATATAAGGGAGTTTTAATGTTTGTTATTGCTGAAATTTGAAAATAAAACATGTTTCTTCTCATTTTTGATCCAACATACAAAGAACTTGAAAGTCATTACACCTTTCAAGAACAATAAAAAAATCAAGCTACTGAGAATCAGCAACTCCTTTTAGCTCTATCAGAGAATTGAAGTCATAGGACAGCTACTGCCCTGAATTCTGGAGAGGCAGACAAATTCAGAAAATCATAGTTTTCTAGGAATAAAACAAAAACAAAACAAACAAAAAAAACCAATCCACTCCAAGAACTAAAAACTGGTAGGACAATTAAAAGGACTAGCTGCTGAAAACTGAGTGTGGTCGAACTGCCAAGATGAGAATTCCTGAAGATCCAAACTTTGTGAGAACCCTTATGTTCATGAGTTTTACATCCAGGAACACTCAAGAACTTTTCAGGATATACATCAGAAGAACATTTATGCATCTCATAAGGTGATGGGGGAAGTTCCCACTTTTGAAATATGCTTCAAGTTTTCTATTATCGTTAACAAATCATTCCTCTAAAACATAACTGTTTTAATAGAGCTTCACCAACATAATGGAAGCTAAATAGCCAAGACAAATCCCTTTTAGTTTGCCAGATCCAAAAATGTCTTAGAAGCATTGTGAAAGTCAGAACCCAGGAGTACAAGCCCATGGCAAGCTAAGTGCCAATCATAGTACTATAAGTCTATAGTACCAGATTATTACAATGAAAAAGTTGAAAAAAATCAAACTCTATTTAAAAAGGAGTCACTAGGGAAACCTGAAAACCACAGTTGACACAAATAAGGACACTAGGGGAAATCTTATCCTCTAGAAACTTCAGATACAGCAAACCGTAAGTGCAATCTAGTTCCTAGTCAGAAAAACATAAAACTTCACTCTAAAATCTAGCTGCCTTAGCTCCTTTTTCATGAACCATCATATCCAGCCTTTAGCAAATCATTTCAAGACATGATGAAAGGAAAATTCTCTATAAATAAAACTTATCTTCAGAGACAATACAAGGATCTAAATTCAGGTCAGCTATATCAGAGATTTTAGAATAGTCAGATAGACATTTAAAACAATTCAGATTAATATGCTAAAGTAATAGGGAAAAAAGTAGAAAACATGAAACTTCAGATTGGCAGTGTGAGCAGAGAATAGAAACTCTAAGAACCAAAGTGAAAGATAGAAAGCAGGAGGAGCAGAGTTATTAAGAATATAGAATTTCTTTGATGAACTCATCATAGATTTGACAGGACTGAATAAAGATTCAGGGAGCATGATGCTATGTCAGTATAAAATTTCCAAAATGAAAAGAAATAATAATGTACAAGACAGAACAGAATTTTCAAGAAATACGAAAAAATTTACAAAAGGTATAACATATGCATAATGGTGACACCAGAAAATAGAGGGAAGAGAGATAGGGACCAAAGAAATATTTTAAGTAATACATTTCTAAGAACAGTAAAAAATAAAATAAAATAAATAACAAACTTCAAACTATAGATCCTGAAAGCTTAGGGGACACAAAGCAAAAATAAATATTTAAAATATTTTACATAGACATTTCATATTCTAATTGCAGAAAACCAAAGACAAACTGAAAAAACAAAAGAGAAAAATGTAATACCTACAGAGGAAAAGAATAAGAATCAGACTCTTCAGAAATCATGCAAGCAAGAATGAAATTCACCTAATAGAAGAAAAAATAGGCCCAAATCTTCACCATTTCTGCCTAGATTCTGACTTCCTTAACAAGACTTCTAAAGCTCAAGAAGTAAAATCAAGAATCAATAAATGGGATGGATTCAATTAAAAAGTTTCTTCTCAGCAAAGGAAACAATTAATAACTTGAGTAGAGAGACTGGAGATTGGGAGAAAATCTTTACCACATGCACCTCTGATAAAGCATTAATCTCTAGGATGCATAAAGAACTCAAAAAACTTAACACCAAAAAAACAAATAACCCAATCAATAAATGGGCTGGACACTGAAAAGACACTTCACAGAAGAAGAAATACCATTGATCAACAAAATATTAAAAAGTGTTCAACATCTCTAGCAATTAGAGAAATGCAAATCAAAACTACTCTAAGATTTCATCTCACTCCTGTCAGAATGGCAATCATCAAGAATACAGGCAACAATAAATGTTGGCAAGGATATGGTGAAATGGGTACACTCATACATTGCTGGTGGGACTGCAAATTGGTGCAACCACTATGAAAAGCAGTATGGAGATTCTTCAGAAAATTGGAATGGAACCACAATTTGACCCAGCTATCCCACTCCTTGATTTATATCCAAAGGACTTAAAATAAGCATACTATAGTGACACAGCCACATCAATATTTACAGCAGCTGAATTCACAATAGATTATGGAACCAACCTAGGTGTTCCTCAATAGAAGAATGGATAAAGAAAATGTGGTATTTATATACAATGGAATATTACTCAGCAACAAAAGAGAATGAAATCTTGACATTTGAAGGTAAATGGATGGAGCTGGAGAATATAATGCTAAGTGAAGTTAGCCAATCCCCAAGAAACCAAATGTTGAATGTTTTCTCTGATATAATGAGGCTGATTCATAATGGGGTTGGGAGGAGAAGCATGTGAAGATTAGATGAACTCTAGATAGGGCAAAGGGGAGGGGGGGTGGAGGAGGCAAGTGGTGTAAAAAAATGGTGGAATGATATGGACATCATTTGCCTAAGTACATGTATGAAGACATGAATTGGTGTGAAGATACTTTGTATACAACCAGAAATATATAAAAAAATGTGCTCTATATGTGTAATATGAATTGTAATGCATTCTGCTGTCATAAAACAAATTAGAATAAAAAAATAAATTAAAAAATAAATAGAAGAAAATGTGGTATATATACTCAATAGAATATTACTCAGCTTTAAAGAAGAGTAAAATTATGGCCTTTGCCAATAAATGGTTGGAGTTGGAGAATAGCATGCTAAGCGAAATAAGTCAATCCCACAAAACCAAAGTCCTAATATTTTCTCTAATATGCAGATGCTAATTCACAACAAGGCAGGGGGGCACTTGGGAAGAACACTGTTACCTTAGATTAGGTAGAGAGAAGTGATGGGAGGGGTGGAGAGGGAATGTTGGGATAGGAAAGATAGTAGAATGAAACAGACATTATTACTGTTATGTACATATGTGACTACATGACCAATGATTCTACAACATGTGCACTCAGAGAAATGAGAAATTATATCCCATCTATATATTATATAAGTGTATAACTGTGTTCTACTATCATTTATAACTAATTAAAACAAATGACAAAATTTTAAAAAAAGAATAAAATGGAGTAAAACATTTAAAATACTAAAGAAAAACAAAGCCAAAGAAAAAAAGAATTGTAAATTGAATAAGTAGTAAAATTCTGTCTCAAAGCTAAGGAGAAATAAAGACATCCTCAAACAAAATTTAATTGAATTTGGAACGACTTGATCAGTCTTGCAAGGAAGTTAAAAATAAAATTTTCAGAGAGGAAGAAATGATAAAAATCAGAGCCCCAAACCTACATAAAGAAAGTGAATGTCTTTAGAGAACTAACAAATGAAGGTAAAATTAATTACTTAATTGTCCTATTCTTAATTGATGTAATGTTTTTTTTCCCAATTAGCAATATCAACAATATGTTTATTATTATAGATTATGGATAAGTAAAATGAGTGACCAATTTGTATGAAATAGGAGGAAAGAATTGGAAACACTGTCTTATGGTATCTGCCCTAACCAAATGAAATATAGATTTAAAATAATTTCAAAATGTGTTGCAAAAACTAGGACAACTAAAATATTTCCTTTGTTTTTAATTTCTTTTAGAAATTAATTCACTTTAATTAATTGATTAATTAATTTTTTAAACAACTAAAATTTTATACAAAAATTTTGAACATTGTTTATCAGTAATTTTTAATTCAGAAGGCAGACTATTACTAAAGATTTGAAATCATTAGGACTGCCAATTTTCTATAATCTTTCCCAGGTTATCATAACAGAGGGAAAAATTTCTAAATTGTTCTATGAAATCAGTATTAATCTAACAAAAAAAAAGGAATAAAGAAACCAATAGAACAGAATATCTCATGAACATACATGCAAATATCCTCAACAAAGTATTAGCAGATCAAATATAAAAGTATATATGGAATTAAATATACACTATAGTCAAGTGGGATATATTTATTCTAGGAATGCAAGACTAGTTCAATACTTGAAAAACAAAGTTATCTGTCACATTTTTAGACTCTGCAGAAAAGTCATCCAAACATAGCAATAGATGAAAAAAAGCAAAATACCAATACCCATCATGAAAAAACAAAACTCAGCATCAAAGAATACAGGAAAATTCCTTCAACTGGACAAAGAACAGTTACAAAATACATATAGTTGACATTACATTAAATAATGAGAAATGGAATACTTTCTAGTTCAAAGATGTATTCTTTATGAATGTATTTAATTTCCTATTCAAAGTACTAGCTCATGCAATATAAATATAAAAGGAAATGAAAGCCATGAAGATTAGGAAGGAAAAAATGAAACTATCTTTGTTTACACATGACATTAATTTCCATGTAGAAAATTCCAAAAATAGTGCAAAAATTTCTGAAACTAATCAATCGATAAAACAAAGTTCCAGAATATGTGATTAGTATTTATAATTAAAATTGCTTTCTTAAATACCAGAAATGAATAACTGAAATTTTGAAATGGATAAGTAAACTGTGGCAATCCATTAACTGCAATGTTAATTAATAATAGAATGTATGACCTATTAAGCCACAAAAGACATGGAATAATATTAACTGTTACTAAGTAGAAAAAGCTAGTTTGAAAAGGCTAGATTTTATATGATGCCAACTATATAATATTTGTGATAGGTAAAATTAGAGACAGTAAAATATCAGTTTGAGGGCAGGGGAAGAAAGACGGATGAATAAGTACAGGGCATTTTTAGAGCAATTAAACCATTCTATGCGGACCTTGAACTAAAGTATACTGGCTTCCAAGGAGACCCAGGGTGAGCTCTGGCAGTTTCCACAGTGAGACCTGCTTTTTGGTATGTGTTGTCATATTTGATCATCTGTGATTCGATTCTTGTATTTTGTTATATTTGTTAATGAATTTAATAAGAATGCATTCAATTTGGGTGACCACAACATCCCTGTTCTTATTACTGATGACTTGATTTGTACTCTAAAAAAGCAGTAGGATTTTCATTATTTTCCATTTATAATCTAATGCTATAATCTCCTAATTATTCTCTATACTCCGTCATAATCTCACACAAATAATTCTTTCTAGAATCCTTGGAAAACAAACTCTTTCCTTAATTTCTTTATTAATGGAGTGGTGACTAGAATATTTCTTTCCTCAGTTTGCAACCTGAAATGACTGTTCATAATTCTCAAAAGAAAACAACAAAAAACATCATTTGCATTCTTCAGCAGTTTCAACAGGGAGAGAACTAAAGCTACTGAAGGAAGGAAACACAAGAGTCCTTTGTGCTATTTTGCAACTTCTTGCAAGTCTAAAATTATTTTATGATAAATGTTAAAAAAAAGGATAGGATCTATTTAAATAAATAAATAAACCTGTTTGGAGCTGCAATGTTTTTTGATTTTTGATAAGTGATGTTTGTCTGTTAGGTCATCAATTTAAATAGGATTTAGTATACATAATATTATTCCTTATCAAAATGCTATTGTGTGTTTTGTTAAAGTATAAAAAGCTTTGTGTGTGTGTGTGTGTGTGTGTGTACGGGTCTGTGTGTATGAGGTGTGTGTAAAATTAGTATGATGTCTTGATTACAATATAATCTGGCATTTTAATTGTTAAATACTATAAGTTGAGTTCATGTTTTTTCTTTAATTTCTTCTTACTTTTTTCAAAGAAAATTTCTATCTCTAAGCGAATAATTCCTTATTTATATATATATTTTTTAAAAAATTATTTGTAAGGAAATTGAAGTTCTCCCACAAGCTTTGCCAAAGATATTCAAAATGTATTTTGAGGGCAACATTATTAATGAAAAATAGTGAGAAATATCAAAATCCTTTAATCTGTTAATATTTCAAAAACATTACAAATATTTTGCTCATGTATAGACCACAAGACAGCATGGCTGGTTGAATATTCTGAATCAAAAACACTCTAGTAGCTTGATTCAAGGGATAGTGCAGTATTGATTTGACTGGCTGTAGCATTTTGCTTTCACATGAAAAGTAGTCCCTGAGTCTCATTTTATTTCTTATACTCACAAAGGAAAATTCAGCTTTTAACTAGCAAATGTCAGCAACATTTAATAACCACGATGTTTCATACTCAAAAGCAGCTTATGAAATTCCCTCAGAATAATGCTATCAACAGTTATTGATACAATGGTTGGCCTTATAATAAAAGTGAAGATTTCAGTGAACATTGATAGCTTTTGAACATTGAATTTAGTTGTTTTAAAACTATCAATACATCATTAACCTTGGGAAGGATATTTGTGCTGTTCTGTTTTATTTTGACAGTCAGTGACCTGGGGTTTACTTGAATATGATAAAGAGTAAGAAAGATTCTATATTTCATAGCTTCTTTTGTGCTATAATATAGTTACTCAGAAATTTGTACATTCCTAATACACATAGAAGATTTCACAATTGTAAATCATCCTAAATATACTTAACTTTCAGTTAGGATTCTAATATTGCTTGTTAAGGACTCAGTATTTGAAATTTTAAATCTTTTTTTTTTTTTCAGCCTTTTCTGTGCTGTGACCAAAAACCTGACAAGAACAATTTTTGAGGAGCTAAGTTAATGTGTGGCTCACAGTTTCAGAGGTCTCAGTCCATAGATGGCCAACTTCATTGCTTTGGGTCTTGGTGAGGCTGAGAATCAAAGCAGAAGAGTGTGGTGGAGGAAAGCATCTCACCTCACAGCAGCTGGGATTCAGAGAGACACCAAATAAAGGGCTTGAGATAAATATAGACCCCAGGGATAAACGTCAGAGGACTTACTCTCTTTAATTAGGTTGCAACTCTACATTTTTCACCACCTCTCAATAGTTCATTCAAATTATGAATCTATTAATGGATTAATCCACTGAAGAGAATAGAGCCCTCATGATACAACAATTTCCTAAAAGTGCTGCCTCTGAAACTTCCTGCATTGGGGACCAAGCCTTTAACACATGAGCCTTGGAGGAATATTTCAATTACAAAGGATAACAGATAGCAAGTTGGTGCTGCTTGCTGGACACTAGGTAATAATGTCTGGAGAGCAGAATTTTTCTTTATATCCTTTTTAACTTTATAAAGTAGGCTTCCTTTAGATAATTGCCTCTCGTAAAGTTATATGTTCATATGCTAGCCCCTTTTAACCTTTAATCCAATTCATTTATAAGTTTAAAATGGTTAGCCTTTGCTTCTTGGGGCAGGGAGAACTCCAAATTGAATGATTTCTTTGAGATGAGTATGAGGAGTCCTGCAGGAATGGCAACTGGCAGAAATCAATACATGTCAAAAGATCTCAGTGTCCTCATCCTGGAAAATTTAGTAAGAGTCTGATAATACCTGTGATGCTGAGGATGTACAGAAGGGAAATCCCTGCAGGTTGGCAGGAATGTATTTCTAAAACAAAACAAAACAAAAACAACAACAAAAAAAAACCACTTTAATTTCAGTTGGTAATATCTTACAAAATTAAAGATGCCTATTACCATAATACTCCTACTATTCAGTGGTTCTACCCTAATTATATATCTGGAGAAACCTTCACACTACACATGTGAAGAACATCATAGTTTACTTCAGTCTTGTTTATCATCATCAAAATTTAAAACAATCCAAGTGTCCAGTGATAGTAATGAAACAGAGCTGCACATAGCAGCAATGAACTTGCAAGCATAACCTTGAGATTATCAGCAGGTGATGCACATGAATACAGAAGATATAAAATAATTTATATACTACTTTAAATATATAACTTATCACCATATATTTTAAGTTTCTTGTGATGTGAAGAGTAAGAAATAAATATATGTAAACCATAAAATATATAGTTATTAAAAATTCAGATATCTAAATTATTGTATCTAAGATCCCTCACTCTCTGTTTTGCGCCTTTCTTCTGTATCTCTCTTCTGTGTTCATCTACCTATTATGAAAAATGAAGTGCTAATAATCATAGACTTTAGAGAAATACAAACTTGAATTTCATACCAACTCAATAATGTCATAAGTGTATAATATTGGGCTAATTACCTGACCTTGGTAGATCTGAATTCTTCATCTGTTTTGTTAACAGTACTGTAAAGTTAAGAGAAGAAAATGAATACACCCCTGCTAATGTAGTATCCACCTAAGAAAGGATACTTCTATTTTATATATTTTTATTTCTATTTCACAAAATCGATGTTGATGTTGTATTAAAAATATAATTGGGAAAATTATAGAAATTTTACATTTTGACAATTAATTGGGATATTAATTTAAAAATTAACAGCATATTTTTTTGCTTTAAAATAGTTTTTCACTGGAAAAACTTGGAGATGTAATGTTTGTAATTCAGTTTGTTTCTTAATCTGTAGTTTATTTACCCTCTTATCATTTCTCTAATGTTCGTGCAAGAACAGTTGTTTTGTATCTTCCATTTATAATTTAAAGTATATAGTTTCTCCATTAAACTATATACTTTAATTCACTGTTAATACTAATTAAAAATAAAAGGACAAATAAATGATAAAGCCTACCACATGTTTTTTTTTAAGTATTTAAAAATCAGGTTACTTATTAAACACCATTAAATGTTTTTGGTATCTATGGAAATATTAAAATGGGCTTCCTTCCCTTAATATTTGTAGAATTGAATTACATTGAGTTTTCCTAAGGTTGAAACAACTTTGCTTTCCTTTAATGTAATAACTGTGATTATAGTATACTATTTCTATTCCATCACTGTACTTGACATACTTAATATCTTAATAAGTACCTATACCCTACATTTACTAAATGGAAAGTATGCATTATTTTCTTTGTGTAAACAATACTGCCTGATATAACTGTGAATTTTATATTAATTTATAGAAATACAAAGCATACTTTTTAAGTAAAGTCTTTTTTAAGTTAAATAATACCTGTAATTTAACACTAACAATCTTTTCTTTGAAATTCACATACTTCATTCACTGTTTTCCAAATTTGCTGATAAAATTTTGTTTTAGCACAAAGATCACATGTTTAATAACGTTAAAATTTGTCAATATACTTTTTATTTTTAATTCTTTGTATCCAGATTTAATTATCTTTTACCAACTATCCCAAACATATGTATATTTTATTTTATTTATACAGTCTTTTTTCTAATCACATCTAAATTCTTTTTTTATTTAATTATATTTCCTTAATTTTTTCTATGCACTTTCTTTGAATTTGTTTTAGTCATATTTTAGTTCCTTAAAGTGAAAGTTTATTTCATTTATTTTTACATTCGATAACTTATATTTAGTCATAGTTGTCAATTTTTGTTCTAGTGTTGCCTTGATGCCATCATCCATTTGATTCTGACAGACTCTCTGTATATGCTTATTCAAGTTGTGTACTTTGGAGAAGCATGTCATCTAACTGCATATTGTTACCTTAGAAATTAACTTATGTGAGAATTGAGGGGTAACAAAATTAAGCAAGTTACTCAATGAATCTTAAATCTATGACTTATCTGAACACAGACCACCACCCACCCACCTCCTGTCACCACTACTTTACTTCTTTTTTTTTTTTTTAATGTGGTGCTAGGAATTGAACCTTGGGCCTTATGCATTTGAGGCAAGCACTCTACCAACTGAGCTACATCCCCAGCACAGCTACTGCTACTTTCTCTCTCTTATTTAAGCTTACATTGTCCAGCATCACCTACCAGCAATTCAATGGTGGAGACTCCTTCAGTTTGTTTTCCTCAAATACCATCATACAACCATCCCATATGACCTATAATAAAAAAAATTATATTATTATTTTTTACAGAAGCACCTTGAAGTCAGTAGCATCTTTGATTTTTTTATATAAATTATTTCAGAGTCTATAGTTTCAAATCTGGCATCTTGTATAAGAAAACATTACGTGTGTGTGTGTGTGTGTGTGTGTGTATTTGTTTTTGTTGTTCTTACCTGTCTTTTTGATTTTATGTAGTTTTTAGCATTATCACACATCTGTCTTTTTAAAATGTCTTCAGATTGTTTTAAAAAAATATGCCCTCTATGGAACAACAAGTGCATTTACATATATAATGTACACATACATGCTGATAGGATTTTGGGTATCCAGTTAGTATATATATATATATATATATATATATATATATATATATATATATATGAAAAGGAATCAGAGGTAAATATGGAGCTAGGCAGTATTACCTATTGTAAATTTTTAAATTAAATTTATTTTTATTGACATAATATTTTTACATATTTATGATATACAATGTGATGTTTTTATCCACGTATAAATAAAGCTTGAATGATTTTATGATTGTGTTGGTAACTGTTTCCCTCCCCTAACAATTTGCTATTTCTTAAGAAAACCCAGAATGTGATTTCTTAGAACCAGTGAAACTGGAAAGGGAAAGGTTCAAAAAGTAAAATTTGGGAAATAAATCTATTCCAATAAAATATTAATCAAGGCTACTCTTTGAAGTAAAATATTTTGTGGAAGCAGATATAAAGTTGCTTTGATTTTTCATGTATAATAGCAAGCAAGTATTTGCAGTTTAATCAATGAATTACCTCACTAATATTCGAGAGAATGGTAGGAATATAGGAATAAGCCTCATCTAATGTTTTTAGAATTAAATCCTGAATATTGAATTCTAATTCGAGTGTTAAACTACTTTGTATTATGTTATTTTTCTTATTAATCTAAAATTGTAGTAGATTTGTAACACAGATATTTAGCAATAAGTATAAATATATCCCTGTGTTTTGATTAATCAGGTGAAAAAACATGAGAGAAAATTTTTGTCATAGTATTTTATAAGTAATTAACTGTTGGCAATTAGAGATCAAAAAATGCTTTTACTATTTAGAATAATAAATTGGCAGTTATGGATTATAAACTACAAATACAACTCTATTTCTGGCAGAAACTCTGAGTTTGGAATCATTCTGCTTCACATTAAAAAAAATTAATAAACAAAAGTTAAATGACCCAGCAGCTCAGGAGGCTGAAACAGGAGGATTGTGAGTTCAAAGCCAGCCTCAGCCACAGTGAGGCATTAAGTATCTCATTGAGACTCTGTCTCTAAATAAAATATAATATAGAACTAGGGATGTGGCTCAGTAGTTGAGTGACCTTGAGTTCAATCCCCTATATTATTCAATCAATCAATCAATCAATCAATAAAATTAATTGAGAAGGAATATGTGATCACTTCACTCTTAATTTAACTAACAAAAATAAATCTAAAAATAAGAATAAAAACAAAATAAATGTATTGCTTAAGTAGATTTAATATAGTTTAATAAGTTATACATTATGATAAGTTGATTATTTGAATAAAATTAGTACTCTATTAATCTATTTAAGATCACAATGTTCCTAAATAAATTTTATACCAGGTGCATGAATTTTCAACAGAGATATTATCAAGCTGATTTTTAATTGCTTTTAAATATTGTCATTGTTTCTCATATTGCATTCTCTTTTTGAATGTGCTTTTTCTTTTAATATTCTTCCCACATTAATAAACAAATAATAGATATTGTGCATCAGATTATATATCTACCCTCTAATGCTTTAATCTTTTTTATTGGACTCCACAATCATTTGTGTACACATATATTTGCAAGTATGTGTGTATATGTATGTTATATCCATGGTACCCATTTAGTGTGGGTGTAGTTTAGGAAGTTGGGTGTCATGCCTTAGGTTTATCAGTTGAAGACTGCCCTGATATTAGAATTAAGTTCAGGCCAGGGCTTTGCATTTTGTAAATTTTTAAGTCAATTTAAATGAACTAGAAAGAAATAAAAATATTTGAATTAAAAAAAAATAGTATTGCCTCACAGGATCATTGAAACTTACCTAAACTTATTGTCAAGTACTTAAAATTAAACAACTATTATTGTATCCTGTAAATATAAACCTTTTAATAAGATTAAAATGTCCCTTTTGGCTTTCTTTGATAATAGTTAATACATAAATACATAGATTAATGGAAAATCACTTTTCTCTCATATTTTGTTTTGTCTATTTGCTGTTATCACAAAAGGAATTATATAATCAAGAGTTTTCTGACATTTGTTTTTGATCTTAAGCTTTTTATATTTGAAATAATAGTTAATTAAACATTTGTTTTCATAAGCTTTTTTGCTTCTGTGATAAAAAGGGACCTGACAATAACAATTAGAGGAAGAAAAGTGTATTGGAGGACTTCGGGATTCAGAGGTCTCTGTCCACAGAGAGATAACTGCTTTCTTTGGGTCCTGAGGTGAGGCAGAACATTAGTTGCTGAGACATGGCATTAGGAAACAGAAGAGAGAATAAGCTCAACTTACAAAATATCTACCCCAAAGGCATGCCCAAATGATCCACCTCCTCCAACTACACATGTCCTGTCTACATTTAGCACATTTTGAGAGTAACAAAATAATTAGATTAAGGTTTTCATAATCCAATCATTTCTCCTTTAAAGGTTTTTTGCAATGTCTCACACATGAGGTTTTGGGGGATACCAAACATCAAAACTATAACAACACTGGACAATAAGACGCATCAGAAATATTATATGGATGAGAAGCAGATAATCTTCAGGTTAATTTTGTGTCAAATTCTAA